>NC_072737.1:89214088-89313032 GCF_026930045.1 Uloborus diversus | reverse complement strand
AGGCGGCAGGCACTGTACATGTATTTGATTCATTAAAAATGGCAACTAGGTTGTTCATTTCTCTCTCTTAGAAATGTAAACTAGGCGCCATCATGACGCCTAGATTTTTCTTATTTCCAACACTGCCCCCTCCTGACCCCACTAAATGACAGGCCTGGTTTCAGATTTACTTTTTGAATATTTCCTATTAATTTTAAAACAAAAATATATGTAAATATTCTTATTTTTTTTTAAACAGATCTTTGATCAAATGTTTCTGAAGTAGACAACTACGTTATGCATAACAGGATGGCTCAGCCTAAAATTTCTGATTCTGAAATGCAGTACTATCAGTTCAAAGCTAGGCAAATGTTTTTATTACAGAAAGAAGATTATGAGTGGCAGCAATTCTGCTCACGAAAAATTTCAAAATGCTCAACCTGTGAATCAGAATGCAGTAGTTCCTCAAAAGATGTTGGAAGTCAAACTGTGATGAAGAGAACCTCATTTATTATAGGTAAGGCTTATCTTATGTGGCATAAACTTTTTCCTTCTTCTTTAGAACATAAAATAATGCCATCATATTTCTTCTCATTATAATTTTATTTTATTGAAAAAAGTTTTCTTTGTTGGCCTAAATAGGTGCATGGCTTCAAAAGGGAGTTGCACTGCAAGGTGAACCATCTAGGTGAACCCGCCCCCAACCCAGTGGACAGTAGGGTGGTTCAAAAAAATCGATTCTTTATTTTGGATTCATGCTTCCTCTCAAAAGTTTCAGTTTGGTATCCTCAGTTGGGGAAAAATAATAAAAAAATTATAAGTTGACATCTTCAGTTCGCGCATAAAGCTGAAATTTTGAAAAAAATATCTAAAAAATTGAATTTTTGAAAAATAATGAAATGAGTTTTTTTGTATTTTTCCATTATGCAACAGCCATAAGCTGTCAGTATATAGTGTAGTTTGAACCTGAAAAATATTTTATAGCTTTTAAATAATATCTTTAGTTTGCTCATATGCCTTAGATTGGACGGGAGATTTTAGCTTAATTTAAGACGAATGTGCAAATGAAAGATCTTATGTAAAAGCTATAAGATATATGTTTAGGCTCAAACTATGCTATATACTGACAATTTATGACTGTTGCGTTATAGAAATTTAAAAAAACTACTTTTATTATTTTTTGAAAAATTTAATTTTTAGCATATTTTTTCACTTTCAGCCTCATGCGTAAACTGAAGATGTCAACATCGAATGTTTTTATTATTTTTCTCCAATTGAGGATACCAAACTACAACTTATGAGAGGTAATGCGATTCAAAAATAAAGAAATTGATTTTTTCGAACCACCTTAATGGACAGCCCTCTCGAACTTTGTCCCCCATAGCTCTCTTACAGACCCAAAATACTTTACTAGTCTTAGCCAGATTATATTTAAAATGTCTTTTCCAGTTCAGTTTCTAATCAAAGTAGAGAATAAGTAAAAGTCTGTCCGAAGAACTTAATACTGAGAGATGTTTGGAATCCGAAGTGACTGAAAATTTCAAAAACTTTGGGTTGTTGTTTCCAAAAATTTTGTGCTGACAACACATTCAAAAACTGAAAAAATATGTAGGAAGCAATGTTTAAAATGATTTTAATTAATGATTTCGATGATTTTTGTCTGCATAGTTGAAGGGTTTTACAGGGGGGGGGGGGGGGGTCGAGCTTCCTCATAGTTTCAGAAAATTTTACTTCAGGTCACTATCATTCCTATGAAAACCGCACACCTGGATATGGGTGAAAGCAATCATCATAGTTTTGTGGGGATTTACAAAGAGACCCTCAGACACAGAGCATAAAATCTTTAAAGTCTTTCCCCTTTTTTTCTATCTGCTTTTGAACCTGACATGCTGTGAAATTTAGGTTGTTTTAAGAACCAGGATGGGTTTATTTTCATTTTGACATGATGACACATTTTGATCTGTCAGTCAAATGTTATTTCAAATAGTTTTTAAAATGTTATTTCAAATAGTTTTGTGTTTGGTTGAAATTTATTTGTTTTTATTTAACAGGGAAAAAACCTCCCTCAGAATCTAAACTCCCACCTGCTCAGTTACATGTAGACTTAAATTTTATTAAGTCAAAGTTGGACCGCATTGATAAGATGTTATCGGAACTGAAATTTTCAGAAAATGATGAACAGGTACTATTTTAAACTTTTTTTTTTTGATTGATTTAAACTCACTTTTTGGGACATTCATCCTATATTGAGAATTTGATGAGAAGAACAACTTTTAATATAATAACTGCTGTATTGATACATGTTAAATTTTTAGCCTTTAACTCTTTTACTGTGAAGTAGATTTAAAATAGTCTTAAATAAATCTTAATATTTTTAGTTAATTTTAAATTAAAGATGATGCTTCGACACTTTCTTTTACCAAAGTTTTGTTTCTTAAAAATGAAATTCTAGGATACAATAGAAGGTCTTAATAACACATTTAGTAAGGAAGTGGTTTTAAGTTTTGAATTTTGTAAGTTATTTCATGGATGAACTAACTTATCTGGTAAGCACCACAGCCAATGATATTTGTAATACATCAATATGTTTGCGTATTAGAAATATTTTAAAATTCAAAGTTTTTAAAGCACAAATTACGCAACTTTATAATATTTCTTCCTTATCATTCAGAAATAAATATTCCACTCAATCGAAACTAATTTTAATATCCTAAAAAAATCATGAACTTCCTGTGTTTTTGGTTGCTCCATAATTTACTTGTTGCATTTACTATAACAATCTGGTGTCACTATGTGTCTGTTTAGCATTGACATTGCTCATTTTGGATTCAAAAAAAAATATTTTACAGCAACAATTGAGTTTTTCATTTAAAAGCTTTCAATTTAAGGGAAAAGATGAAATATGGTGAAAATTTAGGTTGTTATTTTGCCATGCAGAATTTTTGTTATATGCACTTTCTAGATTCAATGTTGCCAACTGCTCCGCATTTTGTGGAGTTGCTCCGCAAAAATAGTGAAACTCCTCAGCTCTACAAAGAAGTTATTTTGCTCGGCATTTTTCATTTGGTCATAATTATAACCAGGCTTATCAAATATTTTAATAAAATAGAATTTATTATATTCTGCTAGTTGATAATGACAAGCATGTAAATATGGGAAACTACATATGCTTATACTCAAAGCATGACATAGTGTTTAAAGCTATTTTATTAATTTAAAAATAATTATAGTGCTTAAAATGATTATCAAAGCTCAAATTAAAAAAAAAAAAGATTTAATTTTTTTTACATTGGTTTTTTATACAAAATACCGAGCTATTCCGTAAATTTTAAAAATGCTCCTTAAAATCACCACAGATGCTACTCAAATAGTTTCTGCAAGGTTAGCAACCCTGTAGATTGACTGTTGAAAAATCCAATGTGTCATTAATTTTACCTTTAAGTCTCATATCATTAATTAATAATGATAGTTCAATGCATTTTACTGTTATGGTCATAAGTCTGTACTGATCAAAATTCTAAATGAAAGTGAGGTGGCAGCAGTGATAACAGAAAAGGACAATTAGCTAGAAAAACATTTATCACTGTAGTTCATGGCCCAGTGACTTAGTGTTTTGGAGGGAGGCAGAGGTTCCTATTCTTCATTGCATCAACGTTTCTTAAATTGTGTTCCGCGGAACCCCAGGGTTCAACGAAACTCTCTCAGGGGTTCCATGAGACTTGAGGGTTTTCATTCCACATCTTTCAAATTTGTCAATTAAAGAAATCGATAAAAACTCTTTCCTAAAGTTAAAAATAAATTTAATTTTACTTTCGCAAACTAATCTGAGCTTCAAATTCAACTTTGAAATGTTTCCAAGATCAGTGATAAAGCACCTCTTTCTCACTTTTAAAAACTTCAATTTTAAAAAAAATCTGGAAGAAGCTACTGATCCCCTAATATCACCAAAAATAGTTTAAAAGTGACTTCAATGTTGAAAAACTTATGCATACACCTTAAATTCCTTTTCTTGCATCATTACCAAATATTGCTTAAAATTACAATTTTTGACGTAAATTTCAAATATTTTACTTCTATTAATACTATTCACTCTCCCAGTATCTATGGCAGCAGTTAAAAGCACAATTTTAACATTTAACGAATGAGGACCAATTTAAGTCAACATATTATACAGTGACATCAAAGTCTCTGATTTATAAATAACTTTAAAAATTGTTGTAATATAAGAGACATTTTAGTTTTTAAATTTTAAAAACTTTTTATTTCTAAATTTTAGCGAATTATTAACACTATTGTATGTAAAACACATCAGTATTTCTTTTCCTAACTAAGAAAAAATTTTAATCATATAAATCATCGCATAAATTCTGAGGTTATTTATCCCTTTTAAAAATACTCAGAATCAGAAATAGGCATAGGTGGCTCGTTCGAGGGGGAAAGGGGGGCAATTGTCGTTTCATTTTCAACAGTAAAGTTACTTTGCCCAACACTTTTCTTTCAAAACTAAGGGTCGAATGAAAAATTAAAGTGATGATCTATTCACGTGTTTAAAAAGGAACTGACTTAATAAGTGCTTGTTTTATGCTTTTTTATGTTATAATGGAAAAATTAAAATGGAACTTTGATTTTGGAGGGTAATTGGGACTATTCTGTGGCCATGTAATCCTGCTTTTTGAGTCCGTTTCTCGAATTTTTGGAAGAAGGTTCAATTCATTAATAATGATGTAAAAATTCTATTGCCCAATATTTGAAGAGAAAAAAAATTAGCTTTAAGGGTGTGTTGCCCATCAAACCTGGCTCCCCCCTTGCACCTCCTTAGACCTCCCCCCCCCTCTTTTTTGCTGCACCAGTCGCCTATGCAAATAGGAGTGTTTTGGTGTTTTATAATAATAAACAATAATTAGCAGTTAGCAATAATTATCATGGTCTATAATTAAGTCTATTTAATTATCAATTCAATGCCAAATAGTTAATGAGATATTCTCTTTGAGATAAGAACTTGGGCTCCCTCTCAAACAGAACCTTGGATACACTACTGCTTATTGACAAAAAACTAAGAGTTCCACGAAAAAAGTGAGCATTTAAAAGGGCTCCACTGATCAAAGAAATTAAGAAACGCTGCATTACATGATAAGCATATTCAGTAACAAAATTTTCATGAAATTTCCATGTGTTTTTCTCAAGTTCAATCTCAAGTGTGTTTTACTGAAATGTGTGCTAAAAAATGAAAGGATGTGATTAAAATTAGCCTTGCCACCCAAGCTAATCTTTGACAAAAATTGAAGTTGCAGAAACAGATTTTATCAAAAAATTGCTGTCGTAAGAATAGGTTCTTCTCACACGCACAAAAATTAATAAAAAAATAAATAATAATTTTTAAAAAATGGTTGCATTTAAGCACACACACAAAATTTACCATTGCAAAAACAATTCTTAAAATTATTAGCATTCAGTTTTCAATGAAAGAATTTTTTTTTTAATTCATTTATTGTTGTCAATATTTATTGTTATTGTAATACACCTAGTCTGCTTTTTGTACTAGGCATTATTTTTCTTTTTATATTATGAATACATTTGTTGCATCTATTATTCTGTTATTTTCTCATTGGTTTGCATATATTTAATCAAAAATTTTTACTTTTATTTTTTTTAGCTTGAAAAGACAAGATTAATAGCTTCTAGTAGCAATTTAATAAATTCTAAAGTGTCAGCTATGGAGAGTCTTGATGGTTAATATTTTTCTTTTTCATATTTTCTTTCCTTTTCATCTTTGATTTAACTATGATTTTTTTGTTACATATTAATTCTAGCTCAAAAATGGTACAGTTCAAAATTCTAAGTTTTCAGTTATCATTTTAAAAGTCGAATTTAGTTCTGAAAAATCAAGTTTAAATCAAACTAGGATTTTTTTTCTAGTGTGATCCAAGTTTTGAGTTGTGTCAACTGTGGTTAATTGTTCTTGATGGTTAATAATTTTCTTTTTGATAAAACCTTTCATTTAATGTAATAATTTATTGTTACATATTAATACTAGCTCGAAAATTCTATGTTTTGATTGTCATTTTGAAAGTTGAATATTGTTCTGAAAACCCAATTTATACCAAACTGGATTCTTTCTAAATTAAGCCCAGTTTTGAGTTGTTTACTTGTTGTGCTAAGTAAATAACATAAATGAAATCAATAAATTATAGGTAGCTCAAAAATTAATAAGTATCATTTTGAACCAACCTGTGTGCATATTTTAAGTTTTAAGAAGATTGAGTAAAATCTAGTAATCTAGAAAAATACAATATTGGTGGGAACCAAAAACAAAAATTATTTTTTATACTTTTGACTGAATTGAAATCAATTTGAAAATTAAATATGTAAACTTAATATACTTATTGATTTTTGCAATTAACTTGTTTTGATTTAAAGTGCTGAATTTTTAACATAAGTTGTAGTTGGATTATTTTGCTTTCGAGAAATGAAATATTAGAGTAAAATTTTATGGTGCTCCGAATTCTTCAAATAATAAGATTTGACTATCAGCTTTGAACCACATGTTTAGTTTTTCAAAAAACTACTACGTAGGTTGCCAACTTCTTACAAATTGATAAAAAGTTAATGTAATGAGTTTTTATAAGTAAATTTTTATGTGTCTTTATAAGTTAATTGTATCGTTGCACCAATGTGGAATGCTTTCCTATAACAACCAATAGCATAAATTTAACTGTATGATGATCCAAAATTATCTCAACTTGTATGATTGACTAATTAATTAACACACTATCAATTATCATCTTTAAAAATTTATATTAGTCAGTTCCTAATAATTAATAATGGAATAACAGTGACACCAATTTTTCATTCATGGCCGCACTTGATTCGCTTATGCTTTACGGGCCTAGAAAATTTATAACTATTCTGTGTAAAAACCGATGCAAACAATTAGTAGTCTCAGATGATCTGCTCTTAAAATTCTCAAAAAATGCAAAACTTCATATGTCGCCCATTTTGACCGCAAGAGGCGCTGAACCCAATCCTTTGTATCCACCAATCAATGGCAACATTTCAAAGTTCGTTAATTTTTGATTGTACGTCACCCATTTTGACCGCGAGAAGCGCTAAACCCAATCCTGTATATCCACCAATCAATGACAGCGTTTCAAAGTTTGTTTGTTTTTGATTGGACAGGGATTGGACATTTTTATTGTGAAAATAGAAAATAGGGATTGCCTGCAGCGCCCTCCTTGTTGCCATGAATTTCAGTGATTGTCACGGCCTATTAGCATAAGCAAATCAAGTGTGGCCATGTTTCATTTCACTGTTTTTCGGGCGAACAATCGCCCCCCCCCCCCCCCTGTATCTGCCACTGGCGGTGGGTGGCACCATCAACTCCATAAACCCCAGGTGGCACCTGTGCTAGGAACACCACTGTTTGATCACTTGTTTACTCTGTTTCATCACGATTGTGTATTTTTACAAGCGTACATTTTATGAACTGAAATATTTTCATTTTGAGATGCATTTCAGTTATTTATATTTATATTTCTTTTGGCACCATTGGATTTGATAGCTGGAAGGAGGCAATTTATACAAAATAGCCTGAAAGAGAGCCTTATAAGGTTGCATGCCTCAGCCATGGGTGTCCCCAAAACTTCAACATCTAAAATACAACCAAAGAATTCAGGATACTTTCTGCCACACAATCTTCAGGTATTTTTATATTTTAAAAATGCTTACAGGGTTGCTGTTGAGTTATCAAAGCTAATTCTATAGAAATATGTATCCTTGCAGACTTGAATCCTTTCAAAAGTTTTGAACATTATAGCTGAATTAAATGTTATAAATTGTTTTTCGTTTTTTTTTTTCAATTTGAAAATAATATTGTTTGTTTCAAATTTATCATTTATGGGGGGTCAATTTTGTGCATCGTATGGGACACATGAGCTTCAATTTTTTGGGTCTTGCTTCTCAATTTTAGAGCATTTTTTTCTCCGCTCCAACCCTGGATTACTTTGCGAATAGTTTCCATGTCTTGTATTGTTTCAAAAAAAAAAAAAAAAAAGAATTATGTGTATCTCAAATAAATAAGAGCTATACAGTAGAAATGTTTTCTAATCTTGGGAATAGATGTTTTGCATTTTATAGGTAATTTCCCCAGTCTCATTTTAACCTTTTTTTTTAAATTAACCTCATTAACATGATCAATGATATTTGGAACATAATATATTGACTCATGAAAATAGTTTAAAAATTCAAATGGTTTTGCAGCACAAATTTTGCAGGTTATTAATATTCATTTTTATTCAAATATAAATATTACATACCAGGTCCACATGTGCAGATTTTCAAAAAGGGGTTTTTAATCTTACCTGTGGGAGGGGGGATTCAATCCCACACAACCTTTGGTTTTACGACAAATTGTCGATCCCAGTATGGCGTTTATGCACCTGTAAGTACTGCTGTACCCCCCTGTATCGTAGCTACATGTGCTATTTTCAGAAAATTTGCAATTCATTCCACAACTCAAAAAAGTTCATAAAAACTTCCTTTATTTTACTTAAAACATTAAAAGCAACTAAAACTTTTGTAAATAATACTAAAGAAATTAAAGTTAATTATATGATTTCAAGATTCAAGATTCAAGATTATGATTCAAGATTCAAGAGATAACGTTCAAACAAGGCTAAATAAACTAAGTACAAGAACTCAGAAGAAACAAAATAACAAGCCAGTCAATTTAAACAGACATGCAATATATATCGGTGTCCCAACTGCGCCACCTACAGTTAAACTTAAAGTTACAAAGCTTGAACATCCTCCCCCCGGATGAATATCATTCTTAATATTCCAAAAAACTGAAACCTAAAATTTCAATATTTTAAAGCAATAATTCCTTTAACTGCTAACTTAAAATTAAGCAAATTAAACATTCATATCAAAATAATCACAGTTAAATCTATATTTCAAAGCAATCTACTAGATTAGCCTGTAAAACTAATAATCATAATAAATTCATATACAATAATCCGAAGTTTTTTTTTCTTTTCAAGTTTAAATATTATCAATAGGTAATTTTGCACATTTTTTTAATTGGACATTTCTTTTCACCATTTAATGTCTTTACTGAAACAACACGAACTTTCGCATCTGCTCCAGGAAAAAGTTTAATGATGCGACCTAATGTCCAAGTCAATGGTGGTTGATGATCCTCTTTTATCAACACTAAGTCATGAATATGAAGATTCTCACAGGGATTTCTCCACTTGCCCCGTTGTTGTAACTGACATAAATACTCACTTGACCAACGTTTCCAAAATCCCTGTAATATTTGCTGCGTTAACAACCACCTTTGCAGAAGGGTTACTTTTTTCGAAGTCAAGTCCCGTTCTGGTACTGCTGTCAAAGGTGTCCCAATAAGAAAATGTCCCGGTGTGAGGGCGCCCAACTCATTAGGATCATTAGAAATTGGGGTAATCGGTCTTGAATTTAAACACCCTTCAACTTGAGTGATCAGCGTGAGGAATTCCTCATAGGTGAGGATTTGACAACCGATCATCCGGCGTAAGTGATATTTCATGGACTTAACGGCCACTTCCCAAAGTCCTCCATGATGTGGTGCTGATGGGGGGTTGAAATTCTACTTTATATTTTCCGCCAAAATCAAATTACAGAATTCAGGATTTGAATTTAGAATAGAGATTTCTTTCTTCAGAATTCTATCAGCGCCAACAAAATTGGTACCGCAGTCCGTACTTATTTCTTCGGGTTTTCCCCTTCTTGCTGTTAATCTTTTTAAAGTTGCAATAAACAATTCACGGACAGATCTCCCACTAATTCCAAGTGTACAGCTTTAGTAGCGAAGCAAATAAAAACGCAAACATAACATTTAGTTGGTCTAACTCCTCTTCCTTTTTTCATTCTCACAAGGAATGGTCCAGTGAAATCAGCTCCAGTTCTAGAAAAAATTCTACTTGGAATAACTCTGTTGGTAGGTAGATCACCCATTAGTTGCGATTGTGTCTTTGCCCTGAATCCATGGGCGGAGTTAGGTTTTTTTGTCTGGGGGGGCTAAGCCCCAATCCCTAAAATATCATATCCCTATACATATATATATATATATATATAAATATACACACACACACACATATATATATATATATATATATATATATATATATATATATATATATATATATATATATATATATATATATATATATATATTAAATAAAATGTTGGAAAGAAAATGTAGAATATGAATTTAAAAAAAAACCTGTTTTCCTTTTTGGATTGACTTTAAGAGGGGGAATGGTATCAAAAGAATGAGCCGAGACTCCCATTTAAGTGGAGTATAGACAATCCCCAATTGTAGGGGGTTCGGGGCCAAGGGGTTTCCCCCAGAGAAAATTCTGAAAAACAGATATAAAATTCTGCATTTTGAAGCCCTATAAGATGTGATTGAAACTACAAAAATATCAGGATGGAAGTAGGCAAACAAAACTTTTAAAAACTATATTCTCTTTCACAAATTAAGATAATACAGTAAAAATTGCTTTTGATTCCACAAATCAATGACAGCAGTTGACAGAGAGAAAGAGCGCTGGAAGAGAAAAGATAATGCATTGTTACTTGCTGACATTGGCTTTCGGTACAATTAGTTTTTAATCATCCCCCCAACCCACTGACAAATACAGCAATGAATTAAATATGAAGTAATCAATAGTAAAAAATGTTTTAAAAGACATCGTGTAAAAAGTTAGAAAACGGGTAACAAGAGTAACATTCAACCCATTTGGATAATTCTTAATTTATACACTTGAAAAGAAATAAAACTGGAGCCTACGCCTACTTTGCTTATCGGATTTTCAACGACTTATCTAATTATTTACAAGGGGGGATACTCTAGAACAATCAAAATTATTTAACGCACTTCATTTAACAGTTTGATATTTTAGTACTTGATTGTACATTTTTATACCCGGTTCTAACTTTGTAAGAAACGGTCATTTTAAATTTGAAAGAAAAAAGAAACTATGAATTTCTCATGACAACAACTTTTCTTTGCAACAGTTGCAAGTGGGGCATAAAACGATAAGGAATAGAGGTAGAGTACTTTTTTTTTCGGGCTAAACAGATTGACAATGTGCAGAAGTAAGATAAAAGCGAGCAATAACAAAAAAAACTTTAAAATACTGCATTCGGAATTATATAAATAGCAAGATATGAAACATGCGAGTCACAAAAATTTGTAATGTGTTTCAAAAACGTGAGAACCATTATTCTTCCAGTTTTGTTGCAGGATGCAGCTAGGAGCTGAATTTGATATATATTGGCACTCCACCCCCCCCCCCCCCCCCCCTTTCATTAGTGGTTTTTTAGTCACACTTATCCAAATTTTCAAGGTTTTCAAGCACAAGAAATTAAAATATATTTTTTGAAGTACTTTTTCTTTTTATTGGAACGAATCATGCGAAATTCCGGGAGTTGGGGATCCCCAACAAAGCGGGGGCCCTAAGCTATAGCTTGCTTAGCTTGTACGTAAATCCGGGCTCGACTCCAACTAAATTATAAAAAATTACTATTATAACAAAGGGTTTTTTTTCTTCAATTTACATTTTTTCTCCATAAACCTACTTATCCTCTTATTTCATATGAGACCGAATAAAAATAACTAAAAAACATAAGTAGAGGTATGATGTATAGTTTGCTCAATTTGGAGTTTTACAAAAGATTATGTAGATATTTTCAAGCTAGAAAACATTTTAAAAATTTAATTCCTAAAGTTTGATATCAGTACTCTTCTATGTATCGTTAAAATATAAAATCAAAGTTACTTTCCTTATAATTTCCTTATTAGAAGCAGTTTTAAAAGATAGCTATACTAAAACACTTAAATAACAAAATCTTAAACTTACAGGTACTTCAGTTCCAGAAATTGTTTATTAGTTTCACACATGAAATCATGCCAGATATGCTTACAAGCAATAATAAAAAGTTAAATTATAATATAAATATAAATCTTGAATACATAATTCAGAAAAAATAGAGAATCTTGCGCCCCAGACGAAAAATGTGAGTCACTGTACCATTCTTCTCTAAATTTGATGCTTAAACGCTGTTTTCCCTACTTACATAGCAACCATTTTTAAAATTTCCGATTTTTCCGTGAAGAGAACTCTTCGAAAACTTCGTCAACATTAACATTTTGTTTCACAAACTCGTTTTCAATGTGAATGACAGATATATTTGCAAATCTCGCTTGAGTCATAGATTTCCTTAGCCACGTTTTCACTCGTCGCATTGCAGAAAAAGACCTTTCTCCTGTTGCTGAACTGATTGGTATAGAGACTGCCACTTTGAGCAATAAATAAACGTTTGGAAATACGTTTTTACTAACAAATTTTTTAAGTTCAGCGATTGAAATTTGATCATTTTTAAAGTAATTTTTCACCACTTTCATTTCTGCTTTTAAAAGGTTTTCGTCAATATTCAGGCATTTCTTATATGCATTAATGAAACACGTTGAAGTATCAAAATCTAAATTCAAAAAATTTTCAATTGCTAGGGCCATATCTTGGAATTCACCCGAAAAACGGAACTTAAAATTTTGTAATACTTCATCGAACACCCTGTAGAAAACAGTTCTTTGCCAATGCTCTTTAGCTGGAAGGTTTTCTTCGCTGTGCATACGACTACCAATCGTAGAATAGGTGACGCTATCGCTTAAACGACTGCTTTCTTTCAATTTACGTTTTTTTGTACTACTTCCTTGCAAAGAAATGTTTCTATCTTCCGCAAAATTATGGATTTTGCTCCATAACTGGTCAAAGCCTTTTTCTTGCCGAGATGACTCTAAGCATTTTATCGTGTTATTCACCAACGTTATTGCTTGCCCAATAGTTGATTCTGTGCTTTGAAAAAATTTATTTAAAACCTCTGTTGTTTCCAAAATATCATGCATTACAAAGAGATTCACAATAAAATTCGCCGTATTCATATTAGAGAGTATGCCCATGGCTTCAATAGCTCCTTTGTCTTTTCCGTCTTCAATTTCAACTTCCAATGCATCTGTAATCGCATCAAAATGTTTAATGATGGTGCTACAGTTTTTGTATCTGCATGACCATCTCGTGATACTCAGCGTTCCAATTTCAAAGTGTTTTATTCCCATTTTTTTCTGAATGTCAATGAGAACTTGATGCGACGAAGGTTTTGCAAAATGGTGATACAAACTTTCTACAATATTGAAAAATGTTTGAGTGCTTTGGATGTGTTTGCATGTGTCTGTACTTATTAGATTAATTTTGTGTGCACTACAATGGACGAATGTTGCTTCTGGATAAATTTCTTTGATGCGAGTCTGAACTCCAGAATAGATACCAGACATTACGCTTGCACCGTCGTAGGATTGGCCAACAATAGGAATATTTTCTAAGCCAAACTTTTTGATGGAAGATATTATTAAATGAGTCAAGTTTTCCGCATCTTGAATTTGAGAGCAGTCCAAAAATGTTAGAAATTTTTCTTGCGGTTCAAAATTTTTCTCATATCGTACGCAAATCGAAAATTGCTTTTCTTTGTAGCACCGTGCTTCATCTGCAATGAGTGAAAAGACGCCGCACTCTCTGATTTCGTGAGCTATTTTCTTAATTGTTAAATTAGCGATTATTTCCACAATTTCATTTTGGATTACTCCACTGCTAAAGTTGAAATAGTGTTGATGCATCAAAGAGAATTCGTTATCGTACTTTGAAAAGAGTTCACATAACTCCAAGAAATTTCCCCTGTTTGGAGAGTTTTCGGTTTCATCATTACCTCTCAATGCATTTCCTTGCCTTGTGAGGTATAAAATAAAATCAATGACTTTTTTCACATATTTTTTTCTTTTTTCTGCTTCCTCTCTCGCTTGAGAGAAAATTTGGTCTTGCACACTACCAACATTTTGGGAAGTTATATAATCTTCATATTTTAAATTAGAGGTCAAGTGTGAATGAGTTTTGCTATGCTCTTGAAGCTTTTCCTTTGCTTTCTTCCAATTATTGAAACCTGTTTTAACAAAAGGACTTACCGTACCATTTGAGTCAAAATGTCGACAAACAAAACAAAACACTTTATCTGTTTGAACGCTATACTCTAGCCATTTGAAAGAAGAAAACAAGCTGGAAGAAAAGGAACGATTTTGCTTCGAGAATTTAGTCAAAGGATATTTACTTAAATGAGGCTGCTTAGGGCCAGAATCAATGCTCCCTAAATCTTCAACTGCATTAGCAATCGCCAGGCCTTGATCCGTTGTTTCATGTTGAACAATTTTGGGATTAGATACTATTTCTCTGTCAATAAGCAAATCGGGACTTAGACTTGGCGCAGAATGGCATTCGTCTTCTTTTCTTTCTGCACCAAAAAAAGATCGTATATCTTTACTTCTCTGCATTCTAAAAGCAAACAGAAGGCATTTTTTTTTTAAGTTACTATTACAAAGTAACTAGCTCGTAAAAAACAATTGTTACAATAGAAACACAGGTCACTTTATGAATTAGCCGCTGGATCTCTTTCCATATGCAGTGTAATCTCTTATCTCTAACTTCTGTGTCAGCTAAAAATCAGTGAATATTTTCTTTAATATGTTGGCTTTTAGATTTTGCATTGTGCATCTAAAAATACGTTTTCAATTGTGCGTACAAGTTCCAGTTTTTGTTCTTCAAAAAGCATTTTCTATCGGTCAATTAGCACATGAACACAGAAACTCCCCGATTGGTTTTGATCCCGGATTGTATGCGTGCTTTGTGAAATACCTAATTGCACCAGCCACTAATGCCTCGGTTGAACCTTTGGGAAATATTTTATCATTCATTGCCAAGTTGAAGAATTTTTAAATTTTAGCTTTGTTTTACATTAGTTTTTTTTTTTATTTCCTCACAGTCCAATTTAAAAAGGATTGATTGAAATGACCAAATTTGATTGAAAAAGGTTTTTCTACTTATGAAAAGTACGTCAGTGATCTAAGTTGAGAATTTCCTTTCAAATAGCTATCAAAAAGAAAGAAAAAACGTAAATAAGATAATTTTACTTTTTTTTTTTTTTTTTAAAAAAAGTTAAACAGCGATTAGATAAAATTGCTTTTTGTATACACTTTACTTTAACTTTTTAACTGCAGTTAGGCATAAGAAAGGAAGAATGGCGGGATAAGTGTCAGTCAGCCTCTAGAGCAACGGACTCAAAAACTACTAGAACCACTGGTCTAGTACTACCAACTTTTTATGCATATATTAAAAGAAATCCTAGGTGATCTTCCTAAACTAAACTTCTATTTTAATTCTCGACAAGTCTGCTCTTATTTACAATCTTCTATGGTGCCCCTGCCAAAATCAGGACTTGTACTAGATGACTTTATGTAAAGAAATGGAACATAGTATTGTGATGAGGAATCCAAATATTGACCTTTGTAAAATTGGTAGAGAAGTCAGAACGTTTTTATTTGGAGACGCAAAGTATTTTTAAGTAGTAGTTAAAAAACTTTAATATTTTGAATAGAAATTTGAAGTAGATACAGAGAAGATCTTCTCCAAATTATTATGTTATATTTTAAATACTTATGTTACCATATGGTTTTGGATTACATTTTAAATTGTTAATTTAATATCTCATTTGGAAAGTCAAAATATTTTAATTTACAAAAGGCATTAATTAAAGGTAATATATTAAAATAATAGTTACGTGCCTATGGCAGGGTTCGCCGATATATATCAGTAGAAATATATCAAGATATATATCCGATATCTATTTTGAAAATATCACGATATTTTGATATTTTCAATATTTATTTTTTCAACTACGGTATTTTCAATTAAAAAAGTACATTAATCATAAAAATATTGTTCATTCGTTATTAAAATTACCAAAAAGTTGTGTACTATATTTCTGTGATGTATTAACACATCATTAATATAACGAAGTAATAGAATAATCCCATTTTACTTGCATTTTATATTCATAAAATTATTAGCAATGTAACAATTTTAATTCATATTAGAAGTGCCTAGTTAAACATTAAATATTGCTCAGAAAAAACAAAATTTCTTATGACCGTGCACCGACTAATGTATATTATTCATTTCTGAATCATATAACTGTAAAAGTAGCTAACAGAAGAAAAATGAGTAATACAGCTCATGCTAAATTAACCCAATTAAAATTGGTAGAAATGTAAAATGGAATATTAGATATAAATTATGAAAGAAACCTGAATTATTTACGTCTGCACATTGTAATTATAATATAGGAAAATCAAGAGATATTTAAGGATGCATTATCTGTTTGGAAGATTTTAGTTTGTGCTAATTAAAAATATCGGATATTTTTGAAAACATCATGATATTTTCGAACCCTGGCCTATGGTAGTTTAGATACGGTATGTAAAAGAAAATATTTCAGCAGTACGAAATAATTTTTTCTCAATTTAATAGAGCTGAAAGAAATCGCTTAAAAATCTCTTGCATGTGGTAAGATCTATTAAACGGTAAGCTATTGATACACATGTCTTCTTTTTTACCAATTGTAGATCTCCTTCAAACTCAAAATATCAGTAATAGAAAAGCACTTTTCCCATTATTCGTAAAATAATGAGGTTATTAACTATAAAAGTACTAAGCTTAAAAAAAATGCGAATAACGTACTGTGTTTTTTTTTTTTTTAACTAAATATTTTATGTTAAAAATTTTAGGTTGAGGAAAGGTTTGGTTCTTATGAACGGGTAACTTTTGATGCTGATTGCAAGTCTGATTTACAAAAAAAAAAATATGTTAGCTGTCCTCTGGCTCTTCATAAAAAGTTACGATAGATGATATTTTAATTTTTAATAAATACATTCATAATAGGGGAAAACATTCTGGGTTAATGCAAACTGTTTTTACTTAAATCTCAAGAAAGCATTTTGTACAGCAAATATTTCAAAATTTCATTAAATATATTTGTTATGAAAAATTGTTATTTCAGGTTACATTTAATAAAAGTGATGACTATTTTCAATCAATATAGTTTAGAGAACTAAACTTTTTTTCTTAAGTATCGTACTTACCTCAAAAAGAGAATTTCCTCCGTCAATTGAGTGGCATAGAGCAGGAAAACACATGTATCATAGTACGAGCTAAAGAATAAATGATTCACAGCCACAGCTCTCTTGCTAGAATGAAATCTTCAAAATAACCTAATTGGTTCAAAAAGTCATTGGTTCAAAGCGGTATGCATGTAAACTGATGGAAAGAGAAAAAAAAAAAGTAAACACGGCGAAAAAAGAAACAAAGTATTTGTTATCGGATGTTTTACTTGATGCAACTATGGCGCCAGTGCCTTTGAAAAAGAATAGAAAGTAACGATTTCTCAGACAGCCTTAAATAAAAGGGCCATAAAAGCATCCCTTCCTCCTCCATACTCACAAAAGATCCCTGGAACCAGGCAGGAAGTGGACATTTTAAACAGAGACCATGTACATGCTCCCAAGCCCTAGGGCTTCGCCTCGGCCGAATGTCCGATAGGTTCTTCCTTCCCAATCTAAATTTTTCCCACAGATTAAAAGGGGGTAACACTGTTTTTGCGGTTTTGTCATTGTTAATGTCCGCGTCTTGGGGGCAGTCGGGTACTCCATGGATTGTTAGCACTGCCTTTGAAGGAGTTGTCCAAGCTGGGCAGGCGTTATTAATAAATGTGGAATCTACATTTGAGCAGTCAAATAGAAAAGGGAAAATAACAAACCAAAACATGTCATTTGTTTTCTTTTATCTCTGAAAGACGTGATCGTGCTTGAGAAAACCCACTAAAAACAGTTTTGAACGAATTGGCCCATAAAATTTAAATTTCCAAGATTTATTACACGGTCTTGGTCCCGAGTCAAAAAAAAAAAAAAAAAAAAAAAAAAAAAAACGATGAAACAATCGGAATATTTTTTTTTTCATAATTTCAATAACAAATGATAAAATATTGGATTTTTTTAACTGCTACAATGCCACTGTAGCAGTAAAAAAAAAGTTTCTTTTCAATATTAAGAACTACGCAAATCATTTAAGGGGTTCCGTGAAAGTCGTAACTTTGAGAGGAAGAGGGAATAAGCAGTAAGATAAATAAGTGGGTGTATGGGGTCTTGTAGATTCCTTTTGGTGGGGGAGGGGAGGGGGCTAAAAATAAAAGTCTGGTCTAATTAAATTCCGCTCGTGCATTACTTTGTATTCCAGCAAAATAATTCGGTAGGCAGCACCGTTCGATATCCGTAATGGATGCACTATGAAAGAAATAAGAAGAGTATACCTTAAGTGAAAGAGGAAAAGTCTCGCAGAGTGTTTGATGAACAAAAATGAATCTTAACTGTTAAAAAAAATTTTTGGAAGAGCGAAAATAATTTGTTTTAGACATACATATATTAAAAAAAAATCTTTTAACCTCGCTTGATACTCTTATTTTCCGTTTGGGGGGGCTAATAGATTGTCTGGGGGGGCTTAGCCCCCTTAAGCCCCCCCTCAACTTCGCCCATGCCTGAATCGACAAAATTTCACACATTTCCAAACGCATTTTTAAATTTCAACTCTAGCATTGATGATCCAAAATTGTTGTCTTAATACGAATAACAGCAATTGAACTCTGCCATGAAGATGTTTTTCGTGATAATACTTGATTATCAAATTAGTGATAAAATTTCCTTTCGGTAGAAGAATAGGATATTTTTGTGATTCAGCTATTTCTGCATTTCTCAATCTTCCCCCGACTCGTAGTATTCCATTTTTATCTATGAATGTATTTAGTGAACTAATTTTGCTATTAGAAGTAATCGGTTTTCCTTGTTTTAAGCATTTTATTTCTTCAGAAAATGCTTCTTCCTGAATATTTCTTATAATTACTTCCGATGCCCTTTTCAATTCTTCGCACGTCAAATAATCACGTTTTATGACAGAAACTGATTTCAATTTCAAGTTAGTGAAAAACCGTAGGCACCATGTGGTCACTCGCAAAAGCTTCGACCATGAAGAAAATTTGGTCAAGAGGTTAAATTTTTCTTGTCCAGAATGAACTAGATTCATTGCTGTACAATTTCTGACAATCTTTCGTTCAGCTTCTAGATCAATTTCACTTTCTTTAAGTTGAAGTTTGGGCCATAATTCTTCGTTTTCTGATAACCAAGCAGGACCGTGTAACCATTTTCTGTTACCAATTAACTCTTCAGCTTTGCAGCCCCTGGAAATAAAATCTGCTGCATTGCTCTTGCTATTACAAAATTGCCAAGCTTGAGGACTTGTTAAATCTTGAATTTCAACAGTTCTATTCGAAACAAACGGTTTCCACTTTGAAGCAGATCCTTTAATCCAGCACAAAGTAATTGTACTGTCAGTCCAAAAGAAAATAGTGTGAACACTAAATAAATTCTCAAGATATTTTCCTAGGAGTGCTGCAATTACAGCACCCATCAATTCAAGTCTTGGAAGAGTTTTTTTTTTCAGAGGCGCTACTCTCGATTTCGACATAAAACTTGTTTCAATCACATTATTTTTAGAAATAAATCTAAAATAGGCTACTGCCCCGTACATCTTTGGGGTAGCATCAGCAAAAATATGCAACTGTAGTGTTTCTTTCACTACTTCGGAAGAATGTGTAAAATAATATCTTGGGATTGAAAAATGTCTTAATACATTTAGCTCAGAACACCATTCAGACCACTTCTTCCTAATTTCTGCATTGAACGTTTCGTCCCAATCAAGTCCCATTTCCCCCAGTTCTTGTGCAATACACTTAATTCGAATTAGGAAAGGAGAAATAAATCCAGCAGGATTAAAGCATTTAGCCGCTGTCTGTAACATAACTCTTTTGCTACATTTTAAGGGCTTTTGTAACATGTCTAACAGAGGCATTAGTTCCAGTCCTAAAACATCACCATCCATATCAGCGCAAAATCCTATTTTCGTTTTCAGAAATTTTAATATGACATCTAAAATGTTTGGATTTAATATCGGTCCTAAATCGAGACATTCATTAAGCGAGTTACAATTAGTTGATTTTGACGAGGCATCATAAACAATCCTAACCTTTGTCGTTGATTTTTCTTTTCTTACTATAGGTCTGTGCGGCATATAATAACTTTTAGTATCACGCGTTTCACTTTTACATGATTCAATTACACTGTCTCTTAACTGTTCTAGCATAATAGCATTGTAATTTTCCAGCAACCATTCGTTTTTATATAATTTAGGTTTTAAATTTTCGAAACGGTATTCTGCAATCTTAAAGTTATTGCTTAACGGAAGTTCATGGGGTTTCCACAAAAGTTTCGTTTCATACCTACCATCGACAAATTTTAGGTTATCTTCGAAATCTTTCACGATAGCCAAATCTGAATTATTTGCCTCGTTAGCTATTATACCTAGCGATTCCAAACTCCAAAATATCTTTATTTCATTGTTTAATTCTGCATCAGCTGTGCTCATAAAATGCACTCCCGCTGTTGAGTTAAAGTTTTCCGATTCCAATGGACCCTGAACAGTATGTCCGAATATAGTTTCACTAATAAACAACCCACCCGGTAACTGTTTAACTTCACCCCTCATAGTTTGCCAAGCATAATCAGAGCCTAACAGGATTCCTATTTCATTTTCCTTTTAGGATCACACAATTTATACCCTTGTGAGAAAAGGAGTCTGTAAAGGTCGCGAGGAGCTTGTTTCATTTTTGCGCAAATGATAACATCTGTAATTAGAGCTTCAATTTTCAGGGAACTAGAATTAAATATGTTGCGTAACTCCACTGACACAACATCATAAATAATTTCTTGGGGGTTTAGGCTGACCAAAAGAATAGATCATTAGTTTTTTTTCCTAATTAGTTTTAATTTTAAAGAGTTTACAAGTTTTCTCGTTAAAAATGTCCTTTCACTTCCAGGGTCAATAAAACAATTTACTAGCTCCTTACCATTATTTGCTGGTATAGCAACAATGCAAGTCTGCAAAAGTGTCGCTTTAAATTCCTTAGATGTTTCAGATTGCGTTAGAGATACAAGAGCATTTGTAATAGAATTATTACTAGAAGTTTGACTTAATTTGCAAAACAATTTGTTATGACTAAATTCATTACAAAAGTTACATTTATCAATTTTACTTCTGCATTCAGCAGAAAGATGGGTCTTACGAAAACATTTATAGCAACGACCTTCTTTCTTAAGTATTTGTCTTTTAACATTATCTGCTAGAACGTCACAATCATTAGAAAAATGATTATTATGAGATTTACAAAATATACAAAACAATTTGTCTGCTAGTACATTTTGAGATGTATTTAAAATGATTGTTGAAATGTTTCCCTTCCCATATCGTGGGTTCTGTTTTGACTATTATTAGGTTTAGCCCTAGAGTCACTGCATACTTTACTGGAACTACAAGAGTTATAAACAGCCGACATTACTTCACGACACTTAATTTCATTTCTCAAAAAATTAAGCAATTCATAAACATCCTTACCGCTTTCGGGTTTACACTTACGATGAAAATCCAACATCATATCTTGAGGTAGTAATTTCATAAGAATTGGATTCAATAAATGACCGTATGAACCAGATGTGACTCCAAGATTTTGCAAACTTCTAATGTTAACTTTGCACTGGTCATGCGATTCCCGTAGACCGCTTAAGTTTGAAGAATTTTTAACGGGTTGAAGGTTTAATAGATTATTCATGTGAGTGTTTATAATAAGATCGGTTTCACCGAAAAGCTGCTTCAAAAGCTCAAGACACGACTTGTAATTTTCTTCAGAAAGTTGAAATCCTTTCACAACATCGTACGCTTGTCCAGTTAACAGTGATTTCAAGCAGGAAAATTTTTCAATTTTACTCAGCGATTTGTTTTGATGAATTGATGTTGAAAACTATTAAAGAATTCTAACCATGTACTAGGATCACCAGAAAATTTATCAATTCGTAATTTAGGCAATTTCATGTTAGAAGCACCTGTTTCAGAAACAGTCAAATTCAACAAAGCACTTTCCTTGCAACTATTGTCCTTATTTAACTTCTTAATCCGCTGTTTAATTTTAAACTTGGCGGACAAAATTTGCTCGGAGTATTTTCCACAAGTTTCAAGTTTGTTTTCAAAGCCCTCGGCTTCAGTCCATTGCTTTTCAATTTCCGAATTTAATGTTTTCAACAAGTCTTCTTTTTCAAGAAAATGTTCATTAAGTTCCAAAAGTTCTTCCACATCAGTTTCTTCAATATCACTAGTTAAAGCAGTCTCTAATTTTGCAAGTAATTTAGTGCAACTTGCACGCACATATTGTCGCTTAGCTTTCAATTTGTCAACTGATTCCATTCTCAAAAGATTTAATTGTTTTCAGTAAGAATATATTTCAACAGCTTACCTTCGCTGTACAGGTTTTTCTTGCATCAATATCACGTCCGCGTTCACCAAAAACATGTATCGTAGCTACATGTGCTATTTTCAGAAAATTTGCAATTCATTCCACAACTCAAAAAAGTTCATAAAAACGTCCTTTATTTTACTTAAAACATTAAAAGCAACTAAAACTTTTGTAAATAATACTAAAGAAATTAAAGTTAATTATATGATTTCAAGATTCAAGAGATAATGTTCAAACAAGGCTAAATAAACTAAATACAAGAACTCAGAAGAAACAAAATAACAAGCCAGACAATTTAAACAGACATGCAATATATATCGGTGTCCTAACTGCGCCACCTACAGTTAAACTTACAGTTACAAAGCTTGAACACCTCCCCTTCCCCTAGAAAGATAATTCTGGCTGCACAAGTGACCAAAGTATTCCTTCATTTTATAGGTTCACTTTAATCAAACGTTGTTTGTTTCTTTTTAATTAAATCTGTTTACTATGCAGTTTATTGCAACAAGTATTAAAAACTCTTTTCAAATTCTTTTATTATGTAGAATGTGTATTAGATTTTATGTTCTGAAATAATGCTCAATACTCATAAAGTAAACAATAACAAGCTTATTGTAGATGCAAATCTTAATACAGTGAAACCTGTGTAAGTTGACCACTTGCGGTGCAGTACTTTGGTGGTCAACTTAGACAGGTGGTCAACTTATAAAGAGGGTAATGATTTTTTTTTTCGTCATTTCTTGCTCCATGTATTCGTTTTTTGATTGATTGACACTTACTCTTTCTGTTCAACTCTTTTTCATTGTTTAGCATTACTTTGAAACTATTATTTAAAATGCTATTCAAATATTTTTAGAGATTATTTTCCCAGAATGACGTATGATATGTCATGCAAATTTAAAATTTCAGTAAATTGATCCAAAAAAAAAAAAAAAAATCTTATTATTTATGAAAAGTTACTCATTTGATATTAATAGTTCCTAAAAATTCATAGCTTCTCAAAAATTACAAATTTTTCTCATATACATTTATACTCCATGATAATCTACTTTTCAACAAAATAACTCCTTATTGAAGTTGGCGCACTTATTAGACACTAGTTTTAGAAATTCCATATGTGTCAGCTAATTTTCTCTGGCTTTCTCCCTTTTCAATTAATTTTAATTTTTTATACTTTTTATTGATCTCAAGTTCAACTAACTTTCTTTTTGAAGCCGTTTTATGTAAAACTATAACACAAAGAGCAACAAGCTAGACTCTCATAGTTCAAAAAAGCAGTTGAAAGTGAAAATGTGTGTGTGTGTGTGTCCTATCTCTTAATCATTTGCACCAGAAATACTTCAATGCAAGTAACTTTTCTCTTTAGCACAATTCCATTGTTGCCACAAAATATTGCAACTGTAAAAAAATACTTTGTACTTTTCTATTGACACATGTTTTCATTGAACAGAGAGTACAAAGGGCAATCTCAAATAGATCAACAAAAGAAAAACAAGTTTGAGAAATAAAAGGGTTCTTAGTAGTTTTCCCATGTGGTTAAACTCAAAAGGAGGTTTAGTTATGCTGCTGTTTCATTTAGTTAGTAAAATGCTGTTCTGGTATCAAAAATATTCTTTGAAAGCTATAAAAAAATAATAATAAAATAAAATAATTTGCTAAGTAAAATTTTAAAAACTAAACCAAGTGGTCAACTTACAAAGGTTTTTTTACAGTACTCCAAACCAAATTTGGTGTTCATTAGTTGTCAAGATAGACAGGTGGTCAAGATAGAGAGGTGGTCAAGTTAGAGAGGTTTTCCTTCATTATATAAGATAGGACTAATTCCGTTCCTGACAAAAGCGGTCAACATAGACAGGTGGTCAACTTACAAAGGTGGTCAACTTTACAGGTTTTACTGTATATAAAAATCTTCTGTGCGGACATTTGTCACCATAAGGCTTTTAAACGGCTGGACCCATTTTGATCAAATTTTTTGTTTGTTATTAAGTATTGGTAAGCATGGTTTTGAAGCGTGATCAATCAAATCGGAAACTTTTTTCTTAATAAATTAATTAATTTAAACATTTTATGTTTCTATCCCCCAAATGATTAATATTTATTTCAACTTATTGTTGAGCAAGAATGGAAATAAATATTTAACCCGTTGCCAAAGGACAATAAGAAAGCCAGCTCTGCTTTTTGTAATGAAATTTCCTACTGTGATATGTCAATTGAGAATAGATAAAACGTAGAGAGAGAGAGAGAAGCCTTCATTTCTTGAAAGCAACGATTTTTGGTCTCGTGATGTATTTAAAAACATATTTATTTTCTAGGTACAAAGAGCAGCTGCCAGGAGATCATATTTATTGTCTCTAAACAAGCCTAGGCTAAACAAATTAGTTGAAAAAAATAAAAAAAGTTCTACTACAATTCATACAAAATTGCCCAGTTTTTCTACTACTTCAGGAAACATACAACCAAAAGGTTATCAGAAGAAAAAGGTACAAAAGTAAGTTCTATTATAGTTAAAACTTAAATAAAAAGGGTTTTAGGTTAACATAACCTTAGACTCAAAAGCTTTTGCTTCATGAGGAGTAACAAATGCGAAATGATTAACTGTTTTTTGTCATTTAATTTAGTTATGTATCAATTACTTTTGAAACTGATTAAACTCATGTAAAATGCCAAGAAAAAATGAGGGGCAGGATGTTCTAATATTGTGATGTCTCTCAAATGCAACATTTAAGCAAACTTATTGGGCTGTCTTGTAGAAGTCTCTCCCACTTCCTATAGATAAAGGCACAAAAAACTTGCCCATTAGTAGTTCTATGCTTGTTTTAATGCACTTTACCCACGAAGTGGCAGTGATCCATCTGCTTTTATAAGATGTCTTTTTTAAATGGAAAATAGAATTTTTAAGCTGCAAAAGTTCACGTGTTAATAGGCAGTAGGGAACCATAATTTCATCTGCTACTAGATTCTCAGTGATGTCTTAATAACCCCCAATATCGTCTTGTGAATACATTCCATTTAATTTCATTTTTTGGTCTTGCGTACTTTCTTTCTGACAAAATAACCTGGTAAATATTTATGTTATTTATTCAATTTGTTTTTAATTCTGTTAGCAAAAGAAATAAGGGGCAGGGCAGGAAGTCAGGAGAATATCATATATAAAAAAATTAAAATGTCACATTGGAAAAGATTTGCTGTGTATAGTATATTTCTGGTTTTCCTCCAAATTGCTTTGCACTCATTAATAAAATACTAGCTGCGTGCCCGGCGTTGCACGGGCTACCTAAAAAATGTAAGAGCAGTCCAGTTGATGCTTTTGTAGTACACTGACACTAGTTTCTAACGCGTTAAGGAATAAATAAATGCGCGTAAAGCAAGGTTTGCAAAACACCAGTAAAACATATTTTTGCCAAAACACCTCATCAACGTTAATAATCGTTATCAATGATACAAGTTATGAGTACATTTTCAGTCAGCACAAAAGGGGAAAATATATGCATTATCAACTATAATTTTTACTCACGTTAAACTGAATTACATCTGATAGACTATATCGGAAATATTTATGCACAATAACAATCCGCTTTTTACATAAAATAGTCTACTACCCGGCGTTGCCCGGGTGTTTATTAATGCAACATACCACTCAGATAAATATTTGGATGGATTCTATCCACATGGTCGTACAAGAATTACATCAATCCGTTTTCCAGGTACAAACCCTCAAAGAACTCAAATAACTTGTAAATCACTCATTTACTTTACGACGTGCACGGTCCTCCTCGAAAATGAAAGTTATGCCATGTGACGCGTATTTAACAATCAGGCTTGAACAAAAAAAAAAAAAAAAACAGCAAAATTTTGCTGCAGATTACGGCAAAATAATCGAAAAGTAAACAACTTAAACACCCTGATTACAGGAAAAGCCTTAAAACAAAAGCCTAATTTTATTTCTTTATATTCGAGAAAAAGAAATGGCAACAGATGTTTCTTTTCAATGATTTTCTTCACGCTGTAAATTTTAATAAAAGCGTTCATCCGGAAAGTTGAGTTGAAGCACTGAATAATAATTTGAATGGAGGAAAGCCTTCGAAAAATAGGGATTTTATTTTGAAATCTAAGAGTCATAATTAAAAGTTTTTAATTGATATCTCCGCTAATTATTATCGGAGGATTATGTTAAATAGCCAAACATGAAGACGGGAGGATTACGAATCCATCGATACCTGGTTCGATGGTCAGTTCACTGTCGTTCGGGAGAAGAAGCTTGGACATAGATAGATAGATAGATAGATAGATAGATACTCAGATTTTATATGTATAAGATATGAAAGTCCAGATTTCTTCAGTTCATCCACTATTATTTTCTACTTTTGTTTTTCATATTTAAGACAGTATTCATCATGATATTGTTTTAATGAATGAAAGAAATGAATAAGTGACAAAAATAACAGAAAGTAATTTTTTGATGATTAAATTTGAGATGGTATTCGTCATGATGCTTGTTTTAATGTGCGAATAAGTGACAAAAAATGCAGATGTAATTTCTTTTGGTGATGTTAAGTATCATAACATGTTAATTTAAAAAAAAATGAAAATGCCAAATCTAAATGCATTTTCTAATGTGTACATTTCCTATTTCTAACTATTCAGAAAACAAGGTGCTGTGAAATTTAGGAAAAAATTAGATGTATCTACTCAAGTAGACCTCCTGGAAAATCCTGCAAATGGTGAAGCAAACTTGAATGAGCAAGCATCTGAATATAAAGTAAGGACCTCACATAATCCTTAATGTATATATGTAAACATGCCCAGGTCCATCTTCTTTAGCAGTTATTTTTAGAAACATTTGATCTAACTTGTATTTTTTGCTTAACATTGTAGGATGAAAACATTGAATGTGCTGTGGATGGAATATTAACTGATTTGCTTGGTGAAACTGTTTTATCTTTAAATGCTATCAAGCAAAGAAAATCAAAGCAAACTCTTAGTAAGACAGTTGGTGAGGTAAGAATGTTATGTGTTCTGATTGATGAAAAAATCTTTGAAAGTATACTTAAAAGTATCAACTTTCTGCATTCAAAAGGGGCTCCTTTTGTCTGAAATGTGTTTGCATTAAAAAAAAAAGGATTTTGCTTCATTTTTATTGTTTTTACCATCAATAATGTTTTCCCAAATGCATTAGCATGTAAGCAGGGGTCGAAGTGGTCCTATATATCCTATATTTCCTATATTTTCAAAAAAAGTATGAAAATCGTCCTATATTCCCTATATTTTTGGAAAGTGTCCTATATTTCCTATATTCCAGTTTTTTATCCAATTTATTTCTTTAAAACAACAGTAAATAAACTATCTGACTTCGGATTTTTCGTCGAAAGTACGTGTGCAAACGAATTTGAAATTAAAAAAAGCAAATCACTAAATCCTGCAACAGGCATCTTCTCTCATTGGCTACAGCAATATGACTTCACTGTAGTGGGTGGAATTTCGAGAACGAATTCTGAAGTTGGTTTTAGAATTTTGAGTTAGGCAACAGCAGTTTGTTTTGTTTTCCAGCGTGGTTTTTTTTCGGTTTTTGCTTTCGCGGGTATATTTTTGTGTTCAGTGCATTTTCTGATCGGAATGTTCCAATAGTCTTTTTGCAATCTTTTCTTTTTGTGAAATTTTATGGCACAAAATATCTGTATATTTGTGCTACCCGCTGGAAATGACTGAGCTGGCGGTGTACTTCATGTAAAGCATTGGTTTTTTCCTGTTAGTTCTCAACACAAAGACGGTTTTTATTTATTTATATAAGCGATGTTTGTGACATAGCTTATATAAATAAATAAAAACGTTTGTGACTATATTCCTGCAAAAATTGTGAGTTGCTGTGTTCATGGGCGCCCATATGCAAAGTTGCAAGGGGGGGGGGGCTCAAATGTTTTCCCTGTGGTTTAGCTGGATATTTTCCCCGTGGAAACTGATTTCAGGACGGATTAGAGTCATTAAAAGTTGACATTTCTAATAACTTATTCATTAATGACTGGAAAAGAAATGTTTGCAATGAAAAAAGTACTAAAAGCAAGAAGTTCTAGTTTCAGGGGGGGGGGGGGGGCTCGAGCCCCCCCCCCCTTGCCCCCCTATATAGGCGCCCTTGGCTGTGTTAATTATCAATAAATTTCACTTTGTTCTTTTTTTTTTGTCTACAAATTACACTTTTTTCAAAAATTATTCTTTCAACTACAGGAAAGTCATTTCAGGTGTAAGTTATAATTTTGTTTGAGGGTTTTTTTTTAAACAAAATCATTGATAAGAATAAATAAATAATATGATTGTATTATTTCTTTTTTCATAGCGAAACTATTCATATAATGTGTCCTATATTTGTCCTATATTTTTTGTGGAAAATGTCCTATGTGTGACAAGTCGATCACTTCTACTCCTGTGTAAGGTAAAATAGAAGAAATTTTATAAAATCTCTCTAAAACAACCATCTCTGGTTTTTTGGTAAAGAATTATTTGTTAAGTAAGGGACATGGCTGCTTAATGAAAGTTGCTTAGAGTGGTGTTCTCATAGGGCCTCCATACATGCCATATACTCTTTATTTTTTGAAATTTAAGTACTAAAAACGTGATTGTAGTCCATTTTTGGTAACATTAGGGGCTAGCAGTTTTTCGAAATTTAAGTTATAAAAACGCAATTTTAACTGACCTTCAGTGATGTTTGAGGAAGGAGTTCTCAGAAGCTCTCCCCCGGTCATGTTTCAGAATGTAAGCCCTAAAAAGGAAACTTAAACCTATTTTTAATGATGTTTTGGTGAAGGGGAGGGACAGGCGGGGACAGTTCATCGGAAAACTTTTGAACTTGTATCTTTGAAAGGGCAGTTTTAGACGATCTTTGATAATGTTATTGGGATAAGAGGTTGAAATTGAAATTCCAGAAACTCAATTGTGGAAGAATTTCGATAATATTGTTAAAGAAACGAATTCAGTACTCTCTCCTGACATTGTTTTGAAATTGAAGCTCAATAAAACAAAAATTTAAGAATGCATTTAATTATGGGGTGGGAGCGTTCTTCTAAAAGATTTTCGAAATTGAAGTCCTAAATACGCATAATTACCAAAATCAGTCACACACAGATAGATTGATATTTACTGGAAATGGTCAAAGTGATTCATCTTTTAAGCACACAAATGTGGAAATTCGACAATTTTCATGAATAGAAATCTTTCTTCTATGTATTAGATATGGAAAAAAGTAAAAATGATTTATGAAAAATTGTTAAGGTATAAGATCAAACTGCTCTAATTTTTTCATTTTTGAGGGTTTGGTAAAAATCATCTAATGGTAAATTGAAAGAACTGTCATTTTAAAAGCAATAAAATCCTTTGGGGGTAGATTGAAATGGAGAATTCTAAATAAACTCAAGCTTTTTGTAAAGAAAATATATTAATATTGGCCAGTCAAGGGATAAAAAATATGTTATGTTTAAACTTTAAAATTGTTTTTTCCTATTGTTAAGGAATCCATGAAAAGCTGGAGCATAGTGGACAAAATTCTAACAAAAAAAAAAAAGATTGAGATTAAAAAAATATTTTATTTTATTCACTTTTGACCCTCTCCCCCTTTTTTTTTTGGCTTTCAAGCGTATTTAACGTACATAACTGTACTAGTTCCAGAAAAAATCATGATAAATTCAAATGAAATCAGGCTGTCTGAACCTTTTCTGCAACAGATATTCTGACCCATTCCGTCTACGAGGAGGTCTTCATAGAAAGAGACCCTTTCTACTAAGTTTTGGAAGGTGTAAGGAGTATGTCAAAAAAGCATTATTCATGCATCTTACTATTCCTAGTTGAATAAATTTAAATATTTTTCTTTCCACCAAAAATGTCATTAACGCCCCCCCCCCCAAATTTTGATGGCGCAACTGGTGCCCCTAATCCCCCCCCCCCCTTGTGGGCAAACCCTGTAAGACTGTCATTTCAGGAGAATGAAGAAATGAAAAAAACGGTCAACAATGAACGCTACCTACTGGAGTTTAGTGTTAACTTCCTGGATGTAGGGTTAAAGTTTCAAATATCACCTAACAGGCAATTGCTTTGTTCAAATGTAGAAGAGTAGAAGCAATTTTCACCCCGTCCTTCCCTGACAGGTGACTTTCTAGTATCATAATAAAGTTAGGAGACTGATGGAGTGTTCTAAGAAATGGGATGTGGAACCATTTCACAAAAAAACAAATTGCTCTCGATCTTCATCTCATCCAAAATACCTAAAGTAGACCTAAAAATTCAAATTTTTAGTTAGTTCAACTCTTCCATTTAACATGTTTAGTTTAGTAGCCACTTTTTAATCATCAATAGCCAATTTGCCCAGGACCTTGTTTTTTACAGAAGCAAAAAGATCACCACTCCACAAGGTAAGATGCAGAAGAAAATGTTGGCATATTAGGCTAAACTGCAATTTTGTTAATTTGCATTTATTTTTCTCCAAAGGTGCATTTAAACCTTTAGTTCCTGCCCGCAGATCAGTGCTATCTAATTCTTGAGCGGGTGTGGTTAGTAGAGTGAAATGAATTATAGCTTTTGTTATTTCTGACAGGGTATGTGGTTTAAACCATGGTTTAAACCAATTGGTTTTTTTAAAAAACCATGCGGTTTTTTTAAAAAATGGTTTTTTTTAAAAAAAAGCCAAAAAAAAAAAAAATCCATTTTACAAGGTTTACATTGATTTCCCTAGCTAAGTTGCAGAGATAAATACTAAAATTGCAAAGTTGCTTCTTCAAAATGTATTACAAGCTTTAATCGAAAAAAAAAAAAAAATTAATATATTTTTTATTTCATATATGTGCCATAAAGCAGATTTCAGTCAACTTCCATCATTATGCTTAATTTGCATGATTAGTTAAGATTTACTAAGGATTGAATCTTTTATTGTAGATGCAATTCACACATTATAGTGCTCACATCCTGTTGCAGGGGTGTGACATTTTTGCCCATTTATTTGCACTTTCCTGGAATTTTAACTTTGACTTGTAAGGTAATCAACAGTCTAGCTTAATTGTTTGCACCTAAAAATTAAGATTTGTTCTGCAGATGAACACAAATAATATTTTTTGAATCAAATTAAAAAAAAAAGTTTATATTTCATATTATGATACATAATAGTTCCTTATATTATAATGTGGGAAGATTAAAAGATAAATTTTTAAATTCCCAGAAAAAAATGCAAATGTATGTGTAAAAATTGATTGAGAAATATATAAATCTTCACATATAAACTACACTCTCCATTGGTGTTTTTTTTTTTTTTTTTGGATTCTGTGTGCTCAAAAGATTTTGATTGGCTATACACCTATGCTACTTTATGACTATTGGGTGCAGATAATTCTTAGTTTCCTCCCCCCCCCCTTTTGTGCATTGGAATTGGGATTTTGGTATTTGCTTTGCCTTAACTAACCTGTGCAGTTTACAAAAGTTACTTACTCATATTGTTTTAAAAAGAATGTCTAATTCTGGTAGAAAAAAGACCTAATCTGGCTTTCATTTGATGAAATCAAAAATGAAGCTAGAAAAGGATTAAGAGCTAAGTGTAAAAACTGTGGTTGTGAGATGGAAGGGCAAGTTAAAAGGATGAAAGATCATATATAAAAATCAGCATTATGTAAGATCAGAAAGAAAAAATATGAAAATTGTTCTTTTGAAAAGATTATGCTTAAAAATATAACTTTTACCTTTATTCGATAATTATTCATATTATGTTGGTTTTATAAAGTTTTTTTCTTGGATCTTCATTATATTTTATTTTAACTCGCATCACAACCACTTCTTGAAGTATTTCGTATCATAAAGGGTCTATATATACATGCATACTAATATGTTAATCAAGTCAAACATTTCAATAAATATTTCCCCGCAGAAAGCTATTTTAATTATTTAATTTAGTTACAAGATTTTGTTCTTATCTCTTTAATTAAGCAAGAAATTAGGTATAATGTGACTATTGAATAACTGTTAATTACATGGAACCTTAATTACCTTCCCAAAATTAATTGTTTTTCTCGCAAATAGTATTTAAACCAAAAAAAAAAACCGGTTTTAACCAAAAAAACCTGGTTTAAACCAAAAAAGCTGTTTTTTTTGGATTTTTTTGAAAAAAAAAAAAAAACGGTTTTTTTACCAACCCTGATTTCTAAACCTCAGAGCCAGTGACGTAAGCCCAAAAATTCTGTTTATTAGTGCATTGTATGTAGAAGCCTATCCCGCATCGAGTCACGTCAATGTAATTCTTAAAAAAAATCCTTTTCAATTTTTTAGCAGAGTTAAAAGAGCGCGCGTCCCATCCTTTGCATGCGCCAGAAAAAAGTTTTTCCTCTCAATAAAAATTTTCATAATGTGGCTTACGTTCTTCTAGCTCTGAGCTACAGATTTGTTAGGGACATGTGAGAACTTTGAATCATTTTTACATCATAAACTAAGCATGAAAAATTAGGAATTACTTCTTTTGAAAAAAAAAAAAATCAATGCAGTAATAATTAACTTGGGCAGGCTGAGTTTTTAAAAAGTAGCCAGCTAAGTATTTTATTTAGTCGCCAGAGTTAGACGTTTAGTTTCCAGGTGGCAAATGATTATTTTCAGATCTATCTCAAGGACAATAGTCTGCTTAGCAAGGTGAACTCATTATTGACACAAATAAAGATATTTTACAAGAAGAAAGTGCAGTAGTTTTAAAAGGATAGCTAATTTTGAGTGGCCATTTTAATGAAAGGAAAGCTATGGAGAGAAATTCTGCTCCATCAAATTTGGTCGTTTGGAGAGGTGGTCAGTTGGAGAATGTTCACTGTCTAGTACTAATTGCATGAAAATTTATAAAACTGTTTTGATGCAAAGAAAACTAAATTTTCAGTTAAGGAGTTTTTTTTCAAACAACCACTGTAGTTCTAGATATAATAATAGAAATAATAAAATAGTTAATATCTCAAATGACCTTTATAATTGAAGTTGATTTTAAAATGTAGGTCAGTTTTCACATTTTTGTGACCGTGCTGAAAAGCAGGGTTGGCAAAAACCCGGGTTTTTTTAAAAAAGCCCATGGACCCAGGGTTTTTTTAAATAAAACCCAAAAAAAACCCAACTAAAGTTGGGTTTTTTAAAAGAAATGTGGGTTTTTCTGTCTTTTTTTAGGGAAAATGTGGGGTACTTGTAGCATATTGTAGCGTAAGTATATGGACAAAGTGCAAAAATTATCTTTGGGTAAAAATCTGGAAAACTAGTTAAAATTCAGCGTTTTCTGAAGAAAAGTATAAAAGATGAAAAAACCCAAGAATGTTAAAGTTTCAGATTATTTAATTTTCATTATTACCAACAGTTAGGCAAAGTTACTTCTCGAGTGATAAAATCTATTGTTCGTTTTTTTAATTGCTACATTTTTTTTTTTTTTGCATTTTACTTTATAGTATTTCATTTTGTTATGCAAAACTACTGTAGAACCTCAATTAGTTTAAAACCCTTTTTACTGAATTCCAGCTTAATCAAGACATTTCTTTGAATTTTATGTTGCCTGTTTTTCTATTTATGTGTACAGGGCAAGAAATATTAAACTTTTTTTGTAAAATAATGAAAATACTGTACCTGTTCTGTTTTCTGTCGACCGTTTGAAAAATCTTTTTTTCTAAAAAATTTACCTTGTGTTTATTCGAGATTTGTGACGTGTTGGTTAGTAGAAAATAATTTACATCAAAGCCTTTTAACTAGATTAGTTTCCTCTGTACAATCTACAAATATTGAGAAAATCAGACGTGACAGGACTTAGTCAAGATAATTTCAGTTATTTATTGACCAGTTAAAGAAAAAAGTTAAATACATTTATTTAAAATCTTTGAAGTATATATTTTTAATGCCATTAAGAGTTTAAAAATACTATTAAAGCTCAAAATTCATTTTTTATGTTCATTGTCTGTGGTGAAGAACAAATAAAAAAGTTTAAATTGTGAAAGTATTTAAATTAATTTTTTTAAAACTTCTCACAAAATTAAAAAAAACCCAAAAGTGGGCTAAATAATGGGTTTTTTTAAACGGGTTTTTTCAAAAAAAAAAACCCATTGGGTCCAACCCAATTGGGTCCAATGCGGCCAACCCTGCTAAAAAGATGTTATGTCTTTATCTAAAAGAAATAATACAGATGCAATTACTGCTTATAAATTTTATTAAACGTTTTTTTCTGCACATGGAAAGTTTAGTTACATTGAAATTCATTTCAGAAAGAAAATACACTTCAAAAGTATGGTTCAGGTGCAGATGAAATTCCAGCACAGCATTTTCGTTCTGATTTCAACGAGACTGTTTTTAAAAATGAGGATAAAAGGTATTTTTTCACATTATTTGTAAATTTTTTTTTTTTTTTTTTTTTTGTAGCTTTAAGCTTGATAGTTTCATTTATAGCATGTTAAACCAAGTTCAACTTTGTTATGTACCAAATCATTTTTTTAACATGTTCACAAATTAAGTAGTGGTAACAGTGCAGTAGTTGAACAACAGTATTTGGAAGAACTGACCTTTCCATAAGTTATACAATGCCATAGTTAATGGATTTTATTACTCCAAAAAATGTTGATTAACATTACTCAGCCCACTTGAACTTTAAAAGTAGACATTTATTTAAAAAAAAAATGGTTTGATACAAATTTGCATTAAATCTACAGTACTTGTGTAATATCTAACCAAATACTTCAGGGAACACCCCCCCCCCCCCTCCAACTACTGCACTCATTGGTAGAAAGAATATCTCGCTTCAGAGTCGTGAAAAAAGCTCCACAAAGACCTGTCATATGACATTGAAGACCCCCTTGCCGTGGTGGTTTGCTGTTTACACTGTGATAGAAACGAGGGACTCGGGGGGGGGGGGGGGGGGGTTAGGTGGTTTGCTAGGAATTGCTTGCAAATTTTTCATTCATATTTTCATTTTAAAAAATTCAGTCATTTTAGGTTTTATTTACATTTATTGTGTTCATTAGCTGCAACAGTAGTGTTTGTTTTCAAGTTTTTCTGTAAAAATGGTTATATGAATACAATATTCTTTATTTTCTTAATTTCTCAACCATTATGGTCTATTTTGTGTAGGAATTTATTCATATGTGATTTCTGATATGTTATCCTTGAAAAACCAACAGAATTTTGGAATACTCATTTAAAATTAATAAGGTTGAAAGTTTTTCACTCAAGAGTTTTGAAACGAAGTCAGCAATGTGACATGATGTCAGACTTAATATTTAATCAAACAAATGCTTTATTTTAAGACTGTAGCAGATACTTCTATAATTTTTAAACTATTAACAGGTTTTTTAGGTACTAATGATATAAAAGTAGCAGAGAACACAAAATAAAAACTTATGGCTTCCTGTTCTGCACTTTTTTTTTTTTTTAAATGTACTTTTAAATTTTCAATTAACCTGTTGTCATTTTCATGCTTATGTCAATTTTTGCTCCTGTAAATCCATTAACCAATGAATTATTGATCGTTTATTAACTTAAAATAATTTAAATATACTAAAAAAATTCTAAGTGTATATGGTTAAAAATTGTAAGATTTTCAATTACTGGTAGTTGTTTTTGTTTGCTCAAAACTTGAAATCTTATGCTGTTTCTTCAAACGAAAAATGTGTTTCAAATGAGTTCCAGATTAGTGTTTGTTTTGTCTTTGTTGTTGCAAATAGAATAAAATGTTTTACATAATTCTTTTAGAGATATTGGAGAAAAAGGGGAACATTTGCTACCTGATTTAAAAAATGAGCTTAGAAATCCAATTGGCAATGATGATCAAGTCAGCCAAAAACTGTCTGAAGAAAAACAACAAGGTTTACTCTCTCATAAATATTCCAGTGAAGCACAAAAACAAACTGTGCCAAAGACACTTCGAATTAGCATTGATTCCTCAAGAAGGATTGCTAAATACAGAAAGGAATTTTGGAACTATTTGAAAGCAACATCTTGGGTAGCAAATGAAAACTTCAATCCTTGGGTTCTTGCTGATATGTAAGTTATAAATTAAGTATTGAGTTATTTTTTTAACTTTTTTAAACGTTTAACATACATTGTGTCAGCCTGTTAAGACACCTGTTTGGAGAGTGTTTTGGTTACGCGGTGGACTCGGTAGAGAGGCATGTCGTTTTGCTCTATTCATTGCTAATCTGGAAACTTACTAACTGTCCATAATGAAATACCGTCATATCCTTTTCCTCAACCTTTTTAATATCCAAAACAATTATCTATTATATTCAGTTTTGCACAGTTATTTTATTTCATGAGTTAAATAAGAAATCAACAACTGTTCTTTTTTTTATCCAAGCATACTTTTTTAACAGACTTCAAAAATTTAAAAAAAAAAAAAAAGTGATTATCTCCTAGCAATTCACAAAAAAAAAAAAAAAAAAACCTTCAATTTTTAAAATTTTGAATTTGTGAAATTAGTAAGTTTAAATTCTACTTTCCATACTTCAGGAAAAAAAGAAACAAGCAGATTTGTCATTCCTTTTTTAAATTCTATTTTATGTTGCTGTATTCAGGATAGGAATTTAATTATATTTTATGGACTTTTTGATCAAATACTTTTAGTAAAACAAGTTGCACTGATTAGTTAATCCTGAATAAGGCCACAGATCCCTTACGAATAAGTTTAATTACTTATCATCTGCTAAAATTTGTATTATTATTTGTTTCATGCTGCAAATATAACTATATTTGTATTTTAAGGCATATACTTATATTTTTTAAATAACTAAAACATTAATCACCTAGTGTTTAAATAAGCTTAGTTTGAACAAAAGAGAAATGTTGTAGTGGGGTTGTTATCTTTGTTATAATCAAAATATGTTTTCCCCTGCCCCTGTTTAAAAAATTTTTTTTTACGTAGGATAGCTGAAGCCATTCTTGAAGATTGTATCACAGATGTGTGTCAAGACCTAGGTGATTTACCATCTGTTTTTATAGATGAGCTTTGTAAGCAAGAATTTGCGCAGCGTATGTGAGTAAAAACATGCCAAACACTATAATAATTGGAGCTTCATATATTTTTTGTAATTTTGACATTGTAATAAAATTTATATTTTTATTCACACAGTATCACTCGTACGAAACACTAAAATCCCTTCACTCCTCTTAATATTCTGTGCAAGCAAAAAAAAAAAAAAAAAAGATTAAAAACTGCAATTTAGGTGCTTCTTTGAAAGTTTAATTGAACACCATTAAGAAAACTTCCACATACTGATACAATTTGTTAATGATCTTATATTTGTTTATTATTCTTTTGAGTTTCCACAACAAGAACCTAAATGGACCTTATGTCTACATCTAAGGCCTATTCAGTCTATAAAAATACATGTGATACCTTTATTTTTGAATTTTATGCAATCATTATAATTAGTTGTATGTACCATAAAATCTTGTTTGAATACAGATACAACTTCAATTGAAAGTAAAATGACTAAAATTAGAACTGAAATGGACAGCTGTGGTGATTTCGCATTATTATTGTCGAAATACTGTAGTATAATATCCTGAGCAGGTGTATGCACAGACATTTTGGGGCTAGTCACAAATGACTTACAGGCCCGCCCTCCATATTGTTTACCCCTATGTCGATACATATATTTCACCCCTTATTTAAAAAATTTCAGGCTCCGGCCCGGTCCGGTCCAACAGGTGTCTCCCCCCCCCCTGTGAACGCCCCTGATCCTGAGTGTAATGAAAGAATTTGATCAGTGAAAGTCAAGAAAGTTTTCCATGTTTCTACAGGAGACTTGCGATGTTGTATCAATAAAATATGAGTACAGAACATATTTGCGATGAAAATAAGTAAACTACTACAGAGTATATAAGATAGTTTTATTTATTTATTTTGTACTTCAGTTCTATGAACATATTCTAAAAAGATTAAAGACTTTAATTTATAAAATATACAACCAACAACAGTCTGCACGTAACAATCATTAAATTCTCTGACAGAACAGAATTATTTACTACAAAAATATAAAGAAAGTATGGCTTCGTGAGAAAATTATTGCTATTTTTCTTCTTTACTGTACAATATAATACATTATCTACATGTGTATACTGTATAGATAAGATTTTCTCTGTATTTGATAGTAAAAATATCAGGCATCAATATAATAAGTATAGTTCTTAGATATAAAAATTATTTTTTGCAGCATCTTCTAAATGTTTCAACAGTAATATATATAAAGGGTTCATTAAACGGAAAATATTCAGTCTTGATTAAACATAAGCTCTATCAGTCAATGTTTTAATAAACATACAACATTTGACTCTATAACAGTGTTTAATTTACATAACATATTCTAGATTACAAATAATATATATACAAGTCTATATCAACATTTTTGCTGTAGGATATCTCTCATGGAATATGAGCTCAGTTTAATATTTAACATTTTATTCAACAAAATATATTACTGGTGTTAGGATGAGCATGTTTAATTTATAAAACTTGCTTTATGATAGCGTTATAGGGGGTAATTTGCTGCATGTAAGGCTATTTTACTTATACTCTCATTTATATGTATTTTACTAGAGGCTTTTTATTTAAAGATTGTAATTCATTTAGAAGTTTTACTTCACACAATATTTCCAAAAATAATTTATTATTTTCATAAGGACAAGGGGGGGGGGGTATTTCTATTTTAGTGGGATAAAAGCAATTTCAAGACAAAAAAAGTTTTGCAATCAAATAAATAGTAATCAATGATTTCAACAATGTAACCAATAAAAATCTAAAATATGAAACTTTTTCTTCTCTCAGTGATACAAAATTACAAATTAACAAGTGAAACATGATTTAAATTACAAATGAAAAATTAAAATGTAGAAAGTTCCTGATCTTCATAGATGCAGCAAACCAAGCTAACTTCTTGGAAAGTCATCTACTGCAAAGCATTTCTAAATATCCTGTAAATATAAATGAAATATTTGGACATGATCAAGATCTAATACTTTTTAAGCTGTACTATTATACAATATATTCTTTTGAATCTCAAAACAAAGGATTACATTTAAATGTTCGAAATATTACTAATAGGTAAGATTACTGAGTGATATTCTGCCCCCCCCCCCCAAAAAAATATATATCCAAAACTATGGGATGCATTGATTTGTCTGTTTATTAGCATGTCTTTAAAGATACCTAAACATCCCCACAAAACTCAATTACCATTACTGTGTTTTATAGATCAATGTACTAGTAATGCTGACTTGTTTTCATACTTTACACTACTATAAAGAGACGCTTTTAGCAAACATTTTTTCACCAAGAGTTTTTTAAATTCGGCACTCATTGTTGCATGAGCTTCCAGAACTTTTATTTTTTGCAATATGTTCATTTGTTCGTGTTTTCCATTTTGAATTTAAACTTTTCCAACATGCAGACTGCATGTACTTTCCATTTCTTTTGCAGAGATCTTTCATTATGAATGGATAGTGTTTCATAATGATACTGTTAAGGTAGATATACCTTAAGTATTCAGTCCACGAGTAGACAAAGCTACTCAATTTAAGGTAAAAATAAACAGCTTTGGTTTACAGAGCTCCAGGAAGGTGGAAGTGGATTTACCTCAGATAGCATGCGGTAGACAGAAGAACCATTTATCAACATTTTGATAATTTTGATCCAAACCAGAAGTCTAACAACTCCAAGTTCAGCACCCCCAGAGGTATTAATTTTAATGGGAACTTTGAAGACTTAGTGACCACAACATATTATACAGTTGAGTCCCAACTTACGCGAGGGATGCGTTCCAAGACTTCTCGCGTAAGTCGAAATTTCGCGTTGGAAGAATATATACATACAAATTTTTTTTAAAGCATACCAAATACTTTAAGACACTTATAAACACCCCTCAAACAGCTCTAAAGCATTCCTTAACCATACACTACAATTTCTTGCATAAAGAACTGAACTTTTACTGCATTAAAAAAAAACTGTTACAACATGAAATACTTTATGATGCACAAAGCGAATGACCAATGGGAATGAAAGACATAAAATTAAACAACACGGTATGCACAGCATGTAGTAAAATTAAAATGATGCACTATAATAGTACTGCAGATATAGTAACAATATTTAAGAGTTAAAAAATGAAGATAGTGGTTGGTGATTTATACTCCATGATCAAATCATTATTCTTATCTAATACATTTTTGAATACGGTTGCTTCGCCTTTTCTTTTATAATGTTTCAATTTGTGGCAACATCCCCTTTTCCTGATCTCTTTATTAATCCACAATACAAGAGCAACTTCCATTTTCATAATATATAACTTTGCTAGACTGCTCTGCAAGCTTCAATATTGAAACTAAGTTCTGAACCTCTTACGGATGGATATCTTTCTGATCTAACTTTTAATTGTACATATGGAAGATTCACTCATACTTATTGTCACGCTATTGTCAACGTTTTGCAGTTGCTCCAGCATATCGAGAATTTTAGCTTTTTTTTTTTCCAATTTTTATAATTCAGGAACTTTTTTTTTCTTCCTATCTTCACCAACTTTAGATGAAGGCGACCCTAAGGTGCCATTATATTTCATCAAATTTTATATTTAGAATGAAAAAAAAATAAAAATAAATGAAAGCTACTGAGTGGTTATTTGATGCACAAGACTAGTTTGCAGGGTTTGTACGGGTCATGGAAATCCTGGAAAATCATGGAAAAAAATAAGCAAATTTCAGACCTGGAAAAGTCATGGAAAATTGAATTTTGCACTCAAAGTCATGGAAATTTATTAAAAGTGATGGGAAAATGTCCTGGACTAAGAGAAAGTAACAATAGCTAAAAGAGCATTAGAAATCTGGAGTGATTTAACAGTATTGCACACATAAAAGTTATTAAAACTGGATAATTGAACAATCCCAAAAAGAAATATGAATTTTGAAATCTCATTACATCCACTTCTGTAGCAGCCGCTTGTCCTTTTTTCAATGTGATCTTATTGCTTGGATATCATTCATTTCGTATTTACCATTATTTTAAACACTTTTTATATTTTATGTTGTATAGTAGAGAATTTGCACGTTCTTGATTTTGCCATGCCCACTAAAAAAACGCAATTCAATTGCATCCGAGTTCGTTTCCGTCACTCGTAAAAACTTAATTACTAAATTTATCAGTTTATCTCAATTTGTTGAAAGTTTTAGAAAATGAAGATCTTTAGTCAGGCGATAGTATACAAAAACTAATATTCTAAAACAGTAGTGCCCAACATAACTCCTAAAAAACTAATCCATGCGACCCACTGTTACGTTCAATGTCAGGAATCTAACACTATTAATTTATATGCATTTGAAAATGTGTAAATAAGTTAACAAGTACATTTGAATCAAAAGATTAATTCGCTACTGAATGTTTTTTTTTTAAAATAAATATCTGGTTTAGAAACATAAGTTTACAGCAGTATGTGGGTTTACTTTAAAGAACCAAAATACTGTCAAATTATGTGGATGATTAAATGCACTGTTGACATTAAAATGCAACTTTTGAAGCAAATTTATTGAAACTTAGTAATGACTCATTTAACCTTTCTCCCTTTCATTATCATTCTGCCTTTAACAAAGAAATTTTTAGACACTTAATTATCATTGTATTGCTTTCACTGTATTTTACTTTACTTAAATTTATATGATAAAGACATAATAATAGTTGAGTTTTTTAGATGTATACTGATATTTTTTCAATCATGAGTAAGTGCTTCAATGAGGTAGTGGTGTTCACATGGAAGTTTTGCTAATGCTCATTGCCAAAAATTGGCAAGTTTGATATTAAATAGGCTACTATTCTCTCCCATGTAACAAGGTCATGAAAATGTTTATGAAGTCATGAAAAAGCCTTGGAATTTTTTTATCTAAATAGAGTATGAACCCTGAGTTTGGTGTGATAACTTTAACTGTCAGTGATGGTCGAAAAGATGTAACAACATTCACGAAATCAATATTTAGTAGCCAATAACAAAGCTGATACTTCCTTCCAAAAGATTCGTATTGTGGGCGAAAAATTTGAGTAAGCCCTAAAATTCGTTACTCGGGAAAAATTGGCATTATAGCCATTTCTCATAAGTCGAATCACGTTGTAGCGGGAGGTGACCGTACCTCCCCCAATCACTATTAGCGAACACAGAGGATCTACAGATCAGGTCACCACTGCCTAGGCTCACCTGAATTTTTGAATTTTCATACAAATATTTTAATTTTTTTATTGTCATCATATTTTCAAATACAAGCATTGATAGAAAGAATCACTATTTTAGTAAGTTTGCTTAAATACTTTTGTTAATAATTTTTAAAATATTCATATAGTTAGGCAAATCTGTACTTAAATATTGTTATTTTAAAATGCTGAGGCCACTTTTGTCGTGTTTCCCAAAATTCTAAAAACTTACCTAAATTCAAGAGCAATCATTTCTTTACTACTTGATCATAGTTTAATTACAACAACTCTTCTTGTTTCTGAAGGCTACCAGAAGTCAAGCGAGCCTGTAATTGCTGATTTTTTGCTAGCAGTTCAACCACCTGCAGATAAATAATCAAGAATAAAATCTGTGACATAGTGCTGATAGTTTAAATTCCAAGACAATTTGAAACAAAATACACCCAAACCTGTTTTTGTGCGGTCTTTTTTTGTGTGATTTTTTACTTTTTGTGTGGTGTATGAAAATTATTTATAAAACGAAAGCTCAAAGTCTCTCTGTCTGGAGGATGTCTGTGGGATATCTGGATCTCTGTGACGCGCATAGCGCCTAGACCGTTAGGCCAATTTTCATGAAATTTGGCACAAAGTTAGTTTGTAGCATGGGGGTGTGCACCTCAAAGCGATTTTTCGAAAATTTGATGTGGTTCTTTTTCTATTCCAATTTTAAGAACATTTTCCGTAGCAAAATTATCATCAGATGGACGAGTAAATTACGAAATATATATCATGACGTGGAATGGGAGAGCTAATGAACATAGCCAAATGACAAGAAATTCGTCATCTATTATTTGTAAATGTACAGGCAATCGGAATGACCTTTTAATTTTCAACAACGGGCAAAGCTGTGCGGGTACCACTAGTTATTTATGAAACGAATGCAAGGTATTATCTTCAAGTGACGACAGGGGCATCCCCATGGGAAGTCATTGTGACCTCTCAAAAAATTTCTTATTCCGGAAAATTTTCCAGAGTTGGCAAAATTATCATAACTTGGTTTATTTTGATTTTATTTAAATATAACATTTGGGGTTATTTTCTACGTGAGACTTTTTTTATGCAGTCCCTATCCACCGTATAAAATTAAAAAAAAAAAAAAAAAAAAAAAAAAAACTGTGTTGCAGAAACAGCTTTTTGTAGCCAGTCATAAAGTTTTGAACAATTATTTTGAATGCAATTTTTTTTTTATGCAGTCCCTATCCACTGCATAAAAACAGGTTTGGGTGTATTCAAAAGCATTAGAAAGTGTCTCAGACAATATAATTTAACATTTGCACAAAGCAGTGTCTGAAAGAAAAATTTAAATTTAAGATTGAAACCTGCTTGAAACATATCCTTCTATAATATAATTGCTGATGATGCTAAAAAAAATCTATAGTAAAATTCTGAAAATAAAATTGACATTTTGGCACAATCACTTTTATAGCTGTATTTTGAGATAAATTTCATAATTCATTTATAAATGCAGCGCAGATGTTAAAGGAAAGGCAACCATAGTTCTTATTTATTTAGCCCAAATTTTGTAGAAATTGTTTGCTCATTTGTTGAAGTTGATTTGTGTCTATTGAGAAAATATTTTTTGTGGGATTTAAAAATGAATTGAAGAGTACAAAAACTAGTTTTCTCGCTTACAATTGAATATGGCAGTTCGTTCATAATCTGGCACTGGATATATTTATTCAAGTAGAGACGTTGATATCTAATGATACATTGTATCACATAAATTGCAAAAGTTTCGCAGGTTTTGGAAATTATATCACTTTACTTAGATTCCATGAAATAGAAAAAGCTCATTTTTATTTACTTGCAAATGTTAATATTTTGTTTCTTATCAATTTTAGTGTAAATCGTAATTTGCTTTATTTCTTTATTTAAGATATGATCAAAGTTTACAGTTAATTAACCAAAAGAGACAATCAATCAGGAGATATTTGTTTTTCACCAATTTAGTCAGCAACAAATAAAGTATCACATTTTTCTCTTTTACGCTGACAGATAAGAATAAAAGGGCAGAAATTGTAAGGGTGGAAATAAATAAATAAATTTCACTTTTTAAAAAGGAAAATGTTCTTTTAAAATTCATTATCTATTCCATTACAGAATGGCATATGCTAAAAAGCTGAAATGAAAACTGTCAGTAAAACAATGTCTGTTTTTATTCAGAGTAATTTAAAATATAGCACTGCAAAACACTTGATTAGAATTTTCAAATATGCTTGAATATTTGTGTAAAGGAAATACAGCTATTTCACTTTGACTATATGAGGAAAAAAAAAGAAAAACTGAACTCTTACTTGAGTAGTTGTTGTTTTAAGTTGTTGAGTCATCACCTCCAACTTTTCGTGTAAGGTAGCATTTTCTAAACACTTGACTGAATATTTTTCTGTCATTGAAAGAATTTCATGTTTTACACTAGATAAATCAGACCTGAATGGGGAAAAAATCATGTGAATACATAACGTTTAATTGAATTGGTATTTTAATGAACTTTGTTTCATTTGATACAATAATTACTTCCTTTACTTAAATAGGGTATTTTAGCCAAATATTTAATAAAATCAAAGCATCTAACTACTAAACGGCACGACCTTGAGGGTCACGGATTTAGACAAAATCCTAGATATAGGTTAATTCCCACTAGATATGAGCCGAGGTAAAGCGGTTTGACTGCATAGGGCCTAGTTCGGCTGCAACGGGGGTTCAAAGTTGATAATTTGGAATCTGAATGGCAATGGAGTTTCTTTTAGAATTACCATTTTTACTCTTTTTTCTGTTATTTTACTGCAGTATGAGCCTTTTGCATGCACTTACCTTTGAAATAATTATGTTGAATACGAATTTTTAATAAAGGGTTTTCAAATTCAAATTGGACACTACTTTTAATTTCAATGACTTGAATGCCAAAATAAAATAGTTACAGAATATTTATCATTTGCAAATGAAACTAATTATTTTCCTTTTACATTAATTTTCTACTAGTAAAAAGTATTTACCGTTTGCTAATGAAAATATTGAATTTAACTGGATATTAATCGTCTGCTATCAAAGGTATTCCACAATGATAAGCAAAAATGGGAGAGAAGAAAAAGCTTCAATTTATTACTCAAGCTAATAAAAAAAAAAAATACAAGATCGGTTTGACTTTTCAAGTAACTTAAATAATACCCATAAATAAATTTTTGTTCTTGATTCCACTCGTTGTACTAACAAAAGATGCAAAATGTGTTGGGACATGGAACATAGTGTTGAAGTCTAAAATTTCGTTGGAAACATTGAAATTTCTGGTGCCTATTGCATTTCTGGTGCCAAACTAGCAACTTTGGACCCTTGTTGCAGCCAAACCGCTTTACCTGGGTTTATATCTAGTGGGGATGGACTTATATTTAGAGTTTTGTCGAAATCCGTGACCCTTAAGGTCATGCCATTTAGTCGTAAGTAGTACAGTAAGTATCAATGGTTGACCACATTTCTTCGAAATAAAACTAGAATCATTAAGTGGTCGGCTCATTCAAAGAAGTAGGAATTTCATGAATGGTGGGAAAAAATATATATTTATATGTTAAAAAAATCTTTTCATATATTTATTTTTAAAAACTTAGCTTAAGTAAGGGTGCAGAAAATTTCTCAGGAGTTAAACTTCCTATAAGCACAAAATTAGCCCTCAACATTTCCCTAAACTACATTTAAATCATATTTAAAGAAACATCTTGTGGGGCAACTTAGCAATCTCATATATTACTCAAGTATAAACATGTTTAATTAGTTTAATCAAAATCAGTAGCCAAAGTTTTTCGATAACATTGTAAAAATTGAATCGACAACTTTTAAAGTTATTGGTTTCACAATAACCCAGTGGAATATCCCTTTATAGCAGTGAAATTCAATTAAAAAAAATTCTAACTTTTTTTTTTGCAAAAATACTCTAAAAGTCCAAAAAATTTCCCTCAAACCTAGTTCGGACATTTGGACATATTCTACACCCCTGATAGCCAACATAAATGTCTTAAAAGAAATCTTGTCCCCCCCCCCCCCTTTTGGTAGAACAAAGAAAAGAGACTTGGAAATCACACTAAAAACTCCAGGGTGAAGACTTAATTAAGATTTGATATTTTATGTCGATAAAAATTTGCATTAAAAAACTTTTAAAGAATATGTAATCAATTGTAAATAATATTAACTATTAAATTATTTCTGCTAACTGATTTACAATACTTTTCAATCAAAAAAATTATGAAAGAGGGTTACTCACTCATAACATTTCTTGAATGCTTCAGTTTCAAACCTTTTGTTCATTTTAAGGACAAATTCTTCTTTAAATTTTTGTACTTGCCTCTGTAACTCTTCAGAATGAGCTTTTCTTACAGCTTCCAATGCTATTAAAAATAACAAGTTTCAATTTTTAAGGTAAAAAGGCAAACACAGAAAATATTTCAATGCCAGATTTACAGTTTGAAAGTCTTTATAATTATTTAACCCGAACCGAAATATTTTAAGGGTGACTTAACACTAAGGTCTATGCCCGAGTGTCACTTGGGTTGCCGTTTTTGGTGAAGTTAACTAAGCCCAAAATTCTCTGGGGGTAAAATTTTTACTCTCTTGGCTATAAAAGTACGAGTTCAACACGTTTCTAGCCTTTTTACACTATCTACGAACCTTTTACTTTCAAATATATATATATATATATATAATTTAAAGTCTCACTCATAGGTAGCACAATGGCAAGTGTACTAAACAACAACAAGAAACTCAAAAGAATATTAACAATGTAAATTGAAAACCATGTAAATACGAAAAGTTGAACAATATGAACAATAGAATGGGCAGTAACTGCTACGTTATCATAGAGCTGGAACAGTTGGCATATAATACTAATTGGAAAGTTTTTATAGAGGTCGGTAACGTACAAGTCAGCGAGTATTTGCATTTTTATCAAATTAGCAAGAATTTACTTGCTTATTTAAACTGCGTGGTAGGCTAAGTATTGGTACCAATACTTAGCCTACCAAGCAGTTTAAATTAAGGCAATTTGCCACAAAAAATTATTTAACACACATCAACGGTGCAGTACATTAGAATTTGATTACATTAAGTGGGATATTCTATCATCCCATATTCCATAAGCGGGCTTGACTGTACTCAGGGACCAATTTACACACTTGGGTGCCCCAAGGTACTGACAAATGTGGTGCCCCCGCCCCCCCAAAAAAATATGAAGGTAATTTTTGGATATTATTTTGATAGAAAGAAAACTCTAAAATAAATTCCTGATTTACATGTAAGAAAATTTTTTACAGTCACAGATGGAGAAACTATGCTGGTTAAGGTAAATCATAATGTGCTTTCTGCGTTCCTCTGTTTTCTTGTAGTAAATTCTTCTATAATGTCCTTATAACCAAGTTTTGCGGTCAAACTTCCTTCTATTGATAACAGAGTTTATGAAGATAATTTACTATCAGAAATGAGAGTACGCAAAGGACACTTAGTTCTCTTCAATAGTCAAAATGATCGTTCTCCGCTACAACTGGAGATTGGCAAAGTCAAAAACAATTTCAGGGCTGTATCTACATTGGCAAAAGTATCCATTTATACTAAGTTTATGGATTTTTTTTAACTTTTCGGTCATTAAACTTTCTTTTCCGATGATTGAACTAATATGAATAAATTCATCAGGAAGATTCCTCCAAATCACAGGAGTAAGATTTTTAAAGATCTTTTGCACTTTCTCGAATATTTTGCTTGTCGCATTTAAACAAGCAAGAAAATTTCTTTAATATGCCATCATAGGCTGACATCCTGAATTTTAGTTTTGTAATCAAATTATCACAGACTAGCAGTACCCGCACAGCGATGCCTGTGCTAAAAATTTAATGGAAGTCCGTTGAATAAAAGAAATTGAAGCCCCCTCCCCCTCTGATGTGAAATGATCGTTTTTCTTTGTATAAAATGCGTATACACCTTTTCAAAAAAAAAAAAAACCTATTTAACTTTCTTTGGAATTTAAAGCTTTTCATCAAATCATTAAATTAGATTTGCAGTTGCTTTAAAACTCGATTTAGCGAGTAAAGCGGTTTTTACTGCAATTTTAACTATTTCGCCAAATAAACAAAAAAAAAAAACATCAAATAATATCTTTCAAATGTAAAAATAATTCTGCAGCTCTATTGTTTATCGCCAAACTTGCCCAGCAACCTCGCTATCATAATCCATCCATCTAACAAAAAAAAAAATATCCCGTGGAACATTAAAGAATCGTGGAACATTAAAGAATCGTCAGAAAATAGAAGAAAATGTCGTACATTTCACTCGGATAAAAACAAATCAAAAGTTTCTTTTCTTTCAAAACAAATCGCCAAAACAATGAATTACATTAATGGTTGCCTTAAAACAATAATCCTAGACTGAACTGCTCAGCGCTTAACGTGCCAAACGACCACGCTACCGGAACCCAGTCCTTTTGCGAGTGAAGCGGATGTTTTTCTTTGGCAATAATAAATGTTTCGCCAAACAAACAAAAAGGTATAAAATCACATTAACAGTAGCTTTCAAATCTTTATATATTAAGAGCTGCGTTGCCCGGCTTTGCGCGGTCTACCTTGAAAAGAAAAATTGTGTCAAGTGACATATATTAAACAATTAATGAAAGGAATAACTTAATAACTTTAAGAATAACTTAAATTAAAGAAAAAAAAAAACCATGCAAAATTACCCTTCCAAACAATGACGACAGATATTAAAATACTTTTAAGAAATTAAAATGCGAAAGATGGATTTTAAAAGCATAACCATGGAAACGCGAAAATAAAATGGTTGACAACCTGAATCAAAATGACATATTTCGAAATTGATTTAAAAACGCTTGTAACTTTTTTCCTTTGAAGATAGAAGCTAATTTTTTCGACCAAAGTTCGAGAGAGATCTGGAGTAAAAAATTTCGCTTTTTCCAATGCTGTCAAAAAGAAAACTGACAATTCCTTCACATTTTATTGATAGATTTAATGAAGAAAGTATTGCCTAAGTTTCAGCTAAGCCTAAAAAAGTTCGAGCTAAAAACACAAATTACTCCCGCCATAATTAAGTTAGAGCATTGAAATAAATTGTTTAGAAAGCAGAAAATTCTACCCTTTTTAACGATATATAATATTAACATGTGCAAGTAATTTTTCACCCCTTTAATAGCCAATAATAGGCAATTTACGTGAAATTTGGTCCTAAATTTGAATAAAAAAACTATTTGTCGGATTTTTTTCGAATTATAGCCTATGTTACTCAGAAAGAAAGCACCTTTCATATAGTGAAAGAATTTTTCAAATAGGTGCAGTGGTTCCGGAGATTACCTTGAACATATAAACACACAAAAATCCGCCTTCTCTCTTTATAATATTAGTAAAGATTAAATAAAAACAGGAAATCTTAAAACTTTGCTTGGAGTCTAATATGACTTCTTCACATTGTCCATCATAAAACTGTTTTGGAGTTTATTTCTGTCTTTTTGCTCAAAAAAAAAAAAAAAAAATGATGACACAAATTTGGTGCCCCCTTTCCTTTAATGCCCCGGGCCCCAAATGCCCTGCCGTAAATCAGTCCCTGACTGTACTGGTAAATTTATGTCTTAATTATTGCTGTACTTTTCACTTAATCATTAAATGCCGACTATAAACTACATTATGTACATATCTGATGGTCCTTGTACTTTTTTCTCTTTATTGAATCCAAATGCATGCTTTCAATATTTTTCTTAAAATTTATGAACTCCAAAGAAACTAACTCATAGCACGTACATTTAAATTGTGTAAACTTTTATTGGTCTTGATTAATGGCATTTGTTTGGTTTCACAAATTTATCAAATACAGAGTTAGATTATGTTAAATCGTAAGTTCTAGTAACATTTAATGCATGGATTCAAATGCTTAAAATTGATAGTAACAAGAACGAAATAATAACAATGATATTAACAGTAATAATTTCAAACAAATACCTATTGCAGTTGCATGTGCCTCATCAGCTAATGCTTTCTCTCTTTCTGCCATTAAATCTTCCAACTCTTTTTGGTGCCTCAGTTCTAATTCAGATATGATTTTTTTGTGAGAAGCATCCATAGCTGCCAAACCTTTTTCACACAAAGACTGAAAACAAAAGAGCAACTTCAAACATAATACAAACGTAGATGAGTAAAACACCTACGCCTAATGCAAATTACAAAAAGTGGTGCTCCTGTCGCTAGCACTTGAGTGAGAGTGCATATCTAATATTAAGAGGAGTTGAGAAATAATAAAGAGTGAATACAATCTACAATGAGATTGGGTTGTGTCTTTTTGAGTCCGAGAAATTATTGAAGTTTGGAGCTATCGACGGGGGAACACGATATAACTTAGAAGCACAAATTTCACAAACAAAATCAAATAATGATGAAAACTTAAGGAAATAGTTATTATTTGGTATTTAATGTCCTTATTAGGGCAGTTGGGGTCTTGATTTCATTGTTACTACATTATTTGAATTCCATTACAACCAATTTCCCATTACAACGAACAAAATTTGCAGTCCCTAGAAGTTCGCTGTCACGGGATTTCACCTATAGTTGCGGCAAGCCTAACCTGTCAGCATTGTGCAGGCTAGGCAGATCCTAATCATAGCATTATGGCTGATGGAGATAAGCCTTGAAGACAAGAAATAATCATCCTTCTCACCTCGAGGCAACTAAAATTTACTGTTTACTTGTGGCAACAGTGTAAAAATAGAATAAGATTTTGTTTCTTAAGATGAAGTTGACATAAGATTTTGGCCATTTTTAATTGATAGAAGTTTAATTAGATGATGCAAATAATGTAAATAGTCTCAAATAAATGTTTTCTAGCATAAGCTTTTTCTTTCAAGAACGTCATGAACCTTAATAGTACTGCGTAGACAATTTGGATCACAAAGTTGAAAATGTGTTACGAGACGGTAACAATGATGCTGCCAGGTTAGGTTTGCTCCAACTATAGTGACTTAAAAAAATAATAAATGAGTAAAAAGATTTTTAAACACCAAAATAAGAATTAATTTAAGTTCTCTGAAGTTTTCTATTAACTTTCAAATTTAGATTGCTACTTTCATCTGTACCAATTTTAAAACTTAATTTTATAAGTCACCACAGCTCATTTATTTCAGAAGCCATATAGTAGAAAAAAATCAGATAAAAATTGGAAAAAAAAAAAAAAAAAAAAATTTTTCATGCGCAATTTACCTTCAGCTGTTCCATTTCTTCACTGTATTTCAAATGAATTCTGTTTTCTTGAATGTCTTCATTTTTTTGATGTAATTTTAATTCATACATCTTCTGCAGTCCCTGAATTTCTTCATTATACTGATGCTGAAACAAATTGTATAAATGTAGATCAAAAATCTTGAGAATTGCTTTCATGAAAAACATAAATGCATTAGTTTACATAGTTAATAGCTGTGTCGCCCAACCTTTTCTTACCCCACCAAGACCACACTACCAAACTAAGTACAGGAGTCATATCTGCACTTTTTATCAAAATTGAGATTTTTTTATGATTCAAATTATTAATAACAATATTGAAGATCCATAAAATATTAACTGAAAAAACTACAATTAGAACGAGAGAAGAATTATTTTAAAAAAAAAAGAGTTATTTTCAAAGGGGGGAAAAAGCCCTTTTTATGGCAGAACAATGCAAACTCAATGTTAATTCTCATAGACAAACTTGAAATGTTCAAGCTTGTTGCCAAGATAATTCATTGATCAGGTTGATAAAAAGGGAATAAAAATTCCAGAATTAGCAATGACTGGGTGGCACTAATGATCCTATTACATGGTGCAACTTTAGTTGGCGCAACTTTCTCCACCTACTCACAGGTTTACCATGCTCAGCAGACGATTGTCGTTTCACAGTCCAGAATTAATACGTTATCACTGAAACTTTTATTTTTATTCTCAGATTTGTGCTTTTTTTTTCTTCCGTATGGAAAGTTGATGGAAATGGCTCTACTGCAACTATGAAACTCATCAAATTGGCGATAAATTTCCTATACCGATTCCTTTTTATGAGTTTTGGCTTTGTTTTAAATGCAACCCACTTTTTCATTGTTCATATTTTTTGGCAGTTTTAATTTCTTTGATAAATTAGCAAAAACAAGTCCTTTTTTAACTTTTTGTTTTGAAAAAGAAAAAAGTCTAGATGTGTGTTTGCTTTATTCGTATTAAGATCACAGTAAAAAAAGGAATAAAAACTAAAACGACAAGCACTTGGTAATATGCTTGGTGAAAAATTTTGAAAATACTCCAAGTGTTTCCTATTATGGCAAATTCCATAAAAAATTGTTATGAGCTGTCATCTTTGTGGTACTACAAACTTCTTTGTTCTTTGCACTTGATTAAAAATGACTCCATCTCTATGAACCATGTTGCAGATGAAGCTGCTTTTAGCACAAAAAAAAAAAAAACTGTTCTGTGTCGGCATGTTTTTTTTTTCCTGTTACCACCTAACACTGTCAAGTTTTTCTGCCAAGCAGAAGAGCGGAGAGAAAAAGCTGACGTCATGCAGTCTGGAGAATCCTCATTGGATTAAACCTGCAACTAGGTGCAATTACTGCATGCAATTGTCGGTGATATCAAGCAATTTTTTCCTGTTGCAGATGGTTGCAATGTGTAATAATACCATAAATGTCACCCGCTACTACTGCTAAAAACATCAAACAGGTATCAAACAGGTAAGGAAATTCCAAATTAATACATACTTCTATTTCAATCATATTTCTTCGAGCCATTTGCAACTCTTTTTCTAATTTTCTCTTTTCATCATTAAATTGCTTTTCCTAAAATGATATGCACACATTATAGAGGATCTGAGATGAAGTAATTATATTGCAAAACAATGTCAAGAAAACAAAAATGAAAACACTTATCTCATTTAACTCTTCAAAAATTAGTAGAAGACAAAATGCATGCTTCAAGAAGTGGTTTTCAATCAAGCAAATTATAAGTATATTCATGCAACAAACGATAAGTAATATGATAATATTTGATTATTCAACAAAGAGGGTGTACTTTTTACAAAATTTTTCTGTTTTCATCATCTTGCTTTTGTAAAGAATTTTTTTCAAATTTTTGTGAACTTATTTTGTAAAGAAATCATAATTTTTACCATGCAATTTTTTTTCTATTATTAAAGCTTATTGCCATTGATGTTGACAGTTACCCAAATGGTTTTAGTCATAATTTAAAATATTTTTTTAGTATTAAATATCATTTTCAAAAAGAGTAACCCTAAATTAATACCTTTTCCTTCTATAGTTTAGCAATTTATTGATAAATAAAACATATTAAAAAGAAGAAAATTTACAGAAATTATTTTTTTTTTCCAATTAGACGATTTTGGTTGCATAATCTTGGTCAATTATAATACTGCTACCAACTATAAATAAAAGCTTTGGAGTTAACAAAAAAAAAAAAAAAACTATTTATCTTAGTTCCACACTTTAATGTGATTGAAAAAAGATATTCTAATGAAATTAAGAATACACAAAGACAATTCCGAACAATATCATTTCTGAATTAAATGAGAAATTTTAAACATTTAAAAAATTTCACTTGGATAGTGTTAACATATATATATTTATAATTGTTAAAATATTAAATGCTTTTGAAGTTAAAGACATGAGTAAGACAAATTAAATTTTAAACTTTTCTTGGGTTTTTTCAAAATGCATTTTTCTTTCCAAGATTAAATGTTATTTTCAATTGAAAAGAAGATAAGAATCTTTTATGTGCCCCTATTTTTACTTTTTGTAAAGGTAGTAAAGATAACATACAAAAATTTCAAAAAGATTTTAACATGATGAGGTCATCATCATCACACCCGAGGGTCCCCTGTTCCTATCACAGTAGTGACTTGCACAGATTAGGGACCCTCAGGAAGTCATGATGAGGTCAATTTCTCAATCTTTGAAACAGGTGAACCAAGTTACACAAAAATTTACATGTAAGAGTTAATTTCGATGTTGATTTTAAATCTGAGAGAAACATTGCTATTTGTCTTACAGTCAGCCCTGATTAAACAAATTTCATTGGTTCCAACATGCCTTATTTGATTATGCGGGATATTTGATTTTATGAGGAATACAAGAAACCCATCTTTTGGGTTATTTTGCAGGTACATATTCATTATTACTACGATAAATGAAAAATTACTCTTCATTACTTATTATGACATGCATTTCACCAAAAATTTAAATATTTAATGTTTTTGTGTAAATTCCAAAAAAATTACACATACGTACTACATAAGTGGATACATAAAAAGTTTATATTTACTTAGTTTCATCTTTTCTGAAAGACCTCTTCCTCAGTTTTATCTGCATTTTGGTTTACTCTTGAAACTGAGTTTGCGAAATTTTCGTAATATCTGTCTGTGTTTTATAGTTTCTTTCGCGTTCATTTTACCACACAATCAGTCCGAAGCAGAAGAGAAAATCATCAATCATTCAGGAAAAAGCCTTTCTCCAGCTGAAGAAACTCATGAAATGTCAAACCTAATCTAACAATGTCGTTGACAAATGTCTCTTTACAGAACAAGAACTAAATAGCCCAGGGAACCACTTTTTTATACAGAAAGGAGCAGAGTTCCTTGCGGCATTAGACATTATGGGACCGGACAGGACTAGAGAGCCAATCATTGAAACATTTCAATCCCCGCTCACTGCATGTGGTCCAATTCTTCCAACTTTCCTAATACCTAACCCCTGATGCATTTTACAGCCTTAGATAAGATTACAGCTAGAAGCCAACTAAAATTATGGTTAGGCCCTTTAGTGCTTTGTTAAAAGTGACCTTTTCCAAGGATGAGACAAAAAATTTGACTTGAAATAAAGAGTTTTGCTCAAGAAGCTTGGAACATATATGCGTTAAGGCGGGGTATCGATGTTCTTAAAGCTAGGAAATTTAACATTAGTGCTATAGGTTTTTTTTTTGTTCCACAAATTTATATTCCTATAAGCAGGGTATTTGATTATCCGTAACCCGAATTAAGTGGACCGACGAAGTTAATGTTCATTAAAATAAATAACGCCTCATATTTTATACAGAACATTATCGGGGAGATATTGACACAGTTTGTGTGTTTCAAGTGTAAATATTATACATTATGAAACTAATATGTGTTTCATTGTTATTGTTTTCCCCAACTACATTAAAAGTAACTAAAAAAAAGATTACCTTTTCTTGAACAATTTCTTGCATGTGTTGCTTCCAAAGTAATTCCTGATCTTCTAGTTTTTGTACAGCTGTTAAGTCTTTCTCATGTTGTTCCATTAAATGCTGGATTTCCAATTTTAAGTTTCTACACTTTTCGCATAGACTTCCAGTTCTTGCAAGAGTTCGGCTTTCATCAAGCTCAGCTTGAAGATAACTAACTTCCTGCCTAAGCTCAATACAAGACTTACAACCCTCTTCCAACCGTCTTCTCTGTTCCTCTTGGAGTTCAGCTAGTTTAGCGGATATTTTCTCTAACTGAAAATGATGTTCTTTGCGCTCATTCTCAGCGGCTAACTTCCACTTCTGTTTGAAGCATAAAAGACTAGAAACACTTCTGTGTGCTACATTCAGTTCATTTGGATCACATAAACTGAAAAAAGCATTGGGGAATCTGTACAGAGGAAGATTGGACAAAATACTCATTGTTCTATGCTGCAGACTCTCATGGAATGTATTCAGCACTGTTTTGTCAATTTTTGGTGGAATATTACTGTGAGAATTATTCTTTAACCTATCATTTTCACAATAAATTGCATCTTTGATTAAAATAACAGTTCCATCTACAACCGTGACAATAGACACAATCTGAGCGAGTTCGGAAATGGAGCAATGCATGTACTCGACGAGCACACCGCATTTGCTGCTTGAAAAGAAGTTGTTCTCTAAATGCTTTATGCATATGCTTTTGATTTCAGATGATAAAAGACTAAGTTCTTGTTGCAACAACTTACAAATGTAATCAGTCCATTTTTCACTATATTGGAAACTAGAACACAAGAAGTAGACTTCATTCAATGATTTTGATATATGTGTTATGAATGACTGGGAAACCTGTGAAATTATATGACTAATATGAGAAAGAAACTGCTTCTGGCCCAGTGGCCTTAAGTCATTTTTGTGGTCAGATGAGTTATGACTATTTGCTCTATCTGTAATAGAATCCTCAGAAAGCTCTAAGATAGTGGTACAAAACCTTTCGATAAATTTTTCTTTAAATTCACACAAGACTCTGCATATATTTTGCCTCTGATTATCAACCTCTTCAAAAAGATTTTTGACATCACAGATTTCTACTGTAGTTTCAGGACTTCGATAAAAAAGCAAACAAGCAATTATATTGCACAAACTTGTTTTCTGTACACTAGGATGGACTGGATTAGATTTTTGCTGAATGTATTGTTCAATGCCTGAAATCGCCTGCTTGACTCTGCTCAAATGCTGCACTAAAATTGCATTTTTGTACTTTTCAAAATCACTCATTTTGTGAATTACATTAGTAATTTCTTGTAGGAGAATTATATTATACAGCAACTTACTAACAATGTAACCAACATCATGAGGAGACACAGATGACTCGTCAGTTTTACCCGTAACATGATCAAGAGCGCAAACAAGTTTCCCCAGTTCTTCACTAGCTTCAGAGCTAATGAAGTTGATTTTGGATGAATGAAATGAACTAACATTTTCTTGGGCATAAAGCAATTGCAAAGAAGTCTTAAGCCATGATATTAATGACGTTACTTTATGTCCAAGGCTTTCTAAACAGTCATGGAAAGACAAAAAGAGAGGATCGTCCTCGTAAGCTTCATCTTTATCGGCATTAGATAAATCCGTCATACTAGCTGATAAAGACAAAGAATTCCAATCCTCGCCTGCGTCTTGAGAAGGCGCATTCTCATTCAGATTGACTTGCAACCGTATTTTAGGTTTTGGAATATCTTCCTGTTTAACACTTGGATCTTCAACAGGTGAGTTCACCGTGTCTGCAACATCCTTGACTTTTTTGTCAAGGTTATGCAGACGCATAAGCAAACTTTGGGATTCTTTTACAGCGTCATCTTTCTCTTTGGAGAAATCGTTTTGCGACAGCTCGGAGCTTTTTAACACACCTTCAACAGCATCAATTTTTTGCTCCAATTCTGAAAGTTTAGATTCATATTCCTTTGACAAACTAAGAGCTTCTTTTCCTTTCAAAGAGCTTCGTCTGCGCTCTTGACGTTGCTCCAATTTCATCACCCTTTGTCGCAATTGCCTGACGTTCTTTTCAGATGCCAAAAGTTTGCTTGTTAGATCATCAACTCTAGCTACCATCAATTCCATTTGGGATTTATGTATTTTGTCAAACTGATCACTAGCTTGCCTTAAAGATATACATTGAAGTTCAAAGTCATCAGAAGATGCATGTGCAGTTTTTACTTCTGACTTCAATCTCCTGTTTTCTTCACGAACATTGTTCAACTGTTGAGCCAAAAGGACATTTTGAGATGAAATTCCGTTCAATCGTGAAACCTCTTGCTTCAACGAGTGACAACCTACAGATTTGTTTGAACTTAAACCTAACTCATTATCTTTGTTATTCATCAACAAGTTTACTTTGGCTTTTTCAAGTTCACTTTGGACCTTGTGTAATCGTTCTTCTACACGCCCTAAGCTTGATACTAGAGTTCCAATTTCTTTCTTTTGCTCTCCATTCATATGTGGGCCATTTTTTGGTGTTTTTTCTTCTAGATCATCTAACCTTGAATCAACTTCCTTACAAAATTTTGAAATGTCAAGCCATATTGTCCACGAAGAATCTTCTAATTTATCTTTTATCTCTGTCACTTTTTTGCGGCCATCTTGGAATGATGTAGAATCAAGATTGGATAGCTTAAAGCTACGACGACGCTCAGGGCGGATTTTTTCTTCTGAAAACTTGAGGGTACTTTCCTGTAAGAGCAAATTAACTAGAATTAGAAAATAAATCACTGCATTAAATTTTCATTAAAATTTGAAATGAAAGTAGATAAAAATGAATTGAAATCATATTTCATTTAGTGGGACAACATTTTTGCAAAAACGTGGCAACCGCAAGCTTTACAGTACCAATGCACACCTGATTTTAACCTTTCTCTTTGGAATTTATTTTACAATAACCTATTTTACATGTCTCAAACTAACAGATCATTTCTTTTTCAAAATAAATAAATAAATAAACATGAATTCTTCTTAATTTTATGAATTCTACTTTTTGCACATAACATATTTGAAATTTCAATTTTTTAACTATTTTTAAAGTTTTTATTTTACATTCAATTGTTTATGTATTATTAATATTTCTCTTATTTTGTTAAAATCAAAGGACAAACATCAAATGAATGAGAAAAGTTTTTAAGACATGCTACATTTTTTTGATTTTTATACAAGTAGTGCTTAAAACATTGGATGATTATAAATATATCAATGTATTAACATTTTACTGGGCATGCTGATTGTATTTGCTTATTACGCTTCAACTCTAATCGGAGCATTCAGGTTTTTTAAGAAAAAAGAAAGCTTTTGAACAATAACTTTTCAAAGCTGAAGATAATATTTCATATCTGCCAACTTATAAAACATTAAGTTGCAAAGTACATTATAAGACAGGGAAGATTGAATGGTGCTAAGCAGTGTTTAAAGAAGAGCATAAGAATGCAGCAGATGCAATTGAATTTTAAAATGCCATAAAATTAGGATAAATTAGTAAACAGCAGTTAACATGCAAAAAGTCTTTCAGGCGTAATATGTCTATTAGAAAGAGCTGTAAAAAGGTTAAACTTGGGGGATTTAAATGTTCATTTTTCAGATTAAGAATCCTGTGATAAGTCCGTCTTTACAATAAAATATTTTCTGAAAAGTTTTCTGTGGAGTTTATTGGAAATCCAATATTATGACAAACATAGATTTCCTCTGATCAACAGTGAAAAAAGAAATTCCCTAACTTTTCCATGACATTTTGAAGGATATCCATTTCCCTGATGTTTCCAGGTTTTCCAGGAGTGTATGAACATTGTAACAACCCTGATGACTCTGCAGCTAAAAAGCATTTTTTCTTTTTTTTAAACTTTGTTAAGAACATTGTTTAATAAAATATTTATTCATTGCTTTTAAATTTTTTATGTATTGGAATCCGTAAGATTAAATTTATTTAGCATAAAAATTAATGAAACAAAATAAAACCCACCTAAAATGGAGGCAGAAGAAAAGAATTTATAATAGGATTGTTTCCATCAGTCAAAAGTACTACTTTTAGTCACTAAAGTTGATACAACGAGCAAAAAAAAAAAAAACATGGAGCGAGAACATTTTTTTATCTTCAAAACATTTAAATTTTAATTATTTTTTTAAATGTCCGATATTTCAAATGAGGCGTGGTCTTTATGACGTCACAAGTGATGAACTGTGACATCATAAAGACCGTTCTTCAGTGTGCCTCTACTGGCGCACTGAATGCTTATGCTTACTGTCTACTGCGTTTCCAGATTATGATAATTAAGAAGCAAATTAAATAATTATGCCCTAGGCTTGTTATCAGCCATATCATTGCCAGTAGATGTGAGTACAAATCATCAGTGTGAGTAAATGGCATCAGTGAATGGCATTCATCACTAGTCACTGGCATGACATCACTAGTGATGTCATGCGCAGAAGCATAAAAAATGAAATTGAATCTGTGCACTGATTAAAATAATTTTTAAACAATATTAAACTTTGGTTGTGTTCGATGAGTGACCGGTAGCTCACCGGTTAAAATAATGACGTCACCTCCAATGCTTTAGCATTAGCTGACGTCATTGCTGTCACGTGATCAACCAACTGGTCGCTACCGGTCGAGGTCGTTGAACGTAAGCTTAGTCATATTATTTTAAAAATGGTCAAATCCTATGCTTTTAAGCATGTTCTTTCAGGGAAAAAAAAACTTTTAAAATTTCGGAAATGACCCCATTAGAAAAGCAGAAAAAATCCCATAAGAGAAGACATACCTTAGGACTCTTTTTCTCTTTAGCAATAGTGTTTGAATTTGGAATACTTGAGCTAGAATGATCCGTCGTTCCATCATCACTATCTGCTAAATAATTATGATCTGATTCATGTATTTCATTGGATCTAAACCTGGAACTCCGTGTTCGAGAATTTGAGCGAGTCTTGGCTCTTTCTTTCACTCTTGATATGGCAGTCCTAGCTAAAGGAGGCGATGGAGGGAGTGCAACAGATTTGTGACCTTGTAACCTACTGTCTGGATCTTCTTCTTCTACAATAGTTTTAGAACTAGCATTACTCGATGAGCTTTTCTCGGATTCTAAGCTTGATACCAAACTGTCGGGATACATTAATGACTTTTTATCTTTGGGTGATTCTAATGACTTTATGTCACTGTCTTGTTTCTTTTTAGCTAGGCAGTCTTCTGTAGTTAAGAATTTCAGGTTTGCAGCTTGAAGAATAGCTCTTATCCAGTTGTTTCGAATCTTAGCAGTTACAGCTGAGAGGTAAAGCTTTGAAAAATCCTTCATCTGTCAAAAAAATAAATAAAAAAATAAAATAAATAAAAAAAATTTTCTTCAGTTTAGGAAACAAATGATTTATTTATCTGTTTATCTATCTATCTATCTCTCTCTATATATACATACACACACACATTAACGTATTACTATGTGCCCCCTTTATATCAAGAATCTGTTCCTTTTAAGTTGTAGTACTGAATGTGAATTAACATAATAATATATTAAAGTTAAAATCAAAGCAGAATTAAAGGAGCTCACAACAGTACGCTGAAAATAAAGAATATTAACAACAGAATTTTTTTTTTGTTATGTCTTTACGATTTCTTCTTGAAAAAAATTGGTTGCCAATTAAGTTGAGAGTGTTGTGAAGGTTTATAACAACACCCTAATTTTGTATAAGAATTTGACTCCATTATTTTATAAAAATCGACAAAACTTTATTTACATCACATATACTTCAAGAAGTTGTCATTTTTATTTTCTCAAGACCAAATTCGTGGAACACGATCTCGTGCGTCTTTTTCACTTTTTTTAATTACGTGTTGCCATTCGGCAGTTTGTGTTAAATAGAAATAAAATAATTAAATTTAAGAATTAAAAGACATTAAAAATATGGATGAAAATATAATACTAGAGAATTATCATTACGTGGTAATAATTTTGACTGAGAAGGGCACTTCAGTACTCCCTTCCCAGTAATGATGATAATAAATGCGTTGCCGAAAGTCACGCATTAACCAAGAATGACATGTCCATAATTCTTTGGGAAGTGAACTGTTCGTCCATATTTTGTCCTATGTGAAGTTTCTTCATCTTTTTTACGCATTTCTTCTTCTGGTTGGTTAAGATTGTCCTTGTCAGCAGACAGAAATGCTGGTTTTAGCCTGTCTACAGACACAGTGACATTTTTGCCTTTTATCATTACTTTGAACAGTTTCGCGCCGCGCTTGATGACTACATAAGGTCCGTTGTATGGTGGCTGAAGACTTTTCCGCACCCCATCATTTTTGATAAAAACATGGGTGCAAGTTTTTAAGTCTTGTGATACGAAAGGTTTAATATTAGAATGTGATTTTGTCGGTAAAGGAGCAAAATCGTGAAATATATCTCTTAGCTTCTGTATCATAGTTTCAGGGCTTTTTATAACCCAATGTTCATCGAAAAAATCTCCTGGAAGTCGCAGTGAAGTTCCATAAACAAGTTCGGCTGGTGAAACATTCGGATCCGTTTTAATTGCTGCACGGAATCCTAGGAGTATGGTGGGAAGAACTTCGGTCCATTTTTCATTTCGTCGAGCTTTTAAAGCACATTTTAATGGTTGATGCCAGTTCTCAATAAGACCATTTGATTGAGGATGGTATGGTGAAGTTCTTATCTTTTCGGCACCAATGAATCGAGTTATTTGTCGAAATAGCTCAGACTCAAATTGACGACCTTGATCTGATGTAATTTTTTCTGGACAACCAAATCTTGAAATCCATTCAGACATCAACGTCTTAGCGACAGTTGGTGCTGTCATATCACAAATAGGATATGCTTCTGGCCATCGCGTTGCCCTATCAATTACCGTTAAGCAGTAATTCTTTCCTTCAGATTCTGGTAGTGGTCCTATTAAATCAATGTGTATATGGGCAAACCTAGATGTGTTAATATCAAATTTTCCTTCTTCAGTTTTAGTGTGCCTGAAAACCTTTGATCTTTGGCAGTTTAAACACTCTTTAACCCATACTTTGATATCCGTAGCCATTGAAGGCCAAACAAATCTCTGCTTAATAAGCTTAGTCGAACCTTTTATACCTGGGTGTGTTAAATTATGTAGGTTTAAAAAAACTTGTTTACGAAAACTTTTTATTAGAAAAGGTCGTGCTTTTCCTGTAGAAATATCACAAAATATTTCAGTTTTTGAATCAGGCATAGTAAGTAATTTTAATACCAAATTAGATTCCTTATTTTCTAAAGCAGATTTAAGTTCTAAGTCAGATTTTTGTTCAACACCTAACTTAGCGTAATCTAGCGAAGTAGGAAATTTAATTGTACTTATTCGAGAAAGGGCATCGGCTGCTTCATTTGAGCTCCCTTGCAAATATTCAATGTCAGTTGTAAACTCAGAGATAAAGGATAACCATCTACTTTGCCTATTTGTGTAGGTATCTCGTTTCTTTTGAAAAGCAAATTTTATTGGTTTGTGATCAGTGTATATTATACATTCTTTCGCCTCGATGAAATGTCGAAAATATTTTACTGATTCATAAATGGCTAATAATTCCCTATCAAAAACCGAGTATTTTAACTGAGCAGTATTCAGTTTTTTTGAAAAAAATGCTATTGGTTTCAACCCTTCTTCAGTCTGCAGACTTAAGGTTGAACCAATGGAGAAATCACTAGCATCAGTGTGTAATGCTAACTGCCCATCCTGCGAGGGAAAGACCAATGCAGCGCCAATCAAACTTTGTTTAGCTTTCTCAAATGCGTCATTCAAAATTGGAGACCATTCAATAGGAGTGCTATCATTCTTTTTACATCCTCTTATTTGATCTGTTAAAGGGGTAAGCAGTCTTGCTGCATGTTTAACAAATCTTCTAAAATAATTTATTAATCCAATGAATCGTCGAAGGTCTGATATTGTTTTTGGCTTAGGATAATTTTGAATGGTTTCAACTTTTGATTTTAAAGGTTTAATTCCTTCAAAAGAAATATCATGTCCTAAAAATGATACTTCAGTTTGAGCAAAAACACTTTTGGAAATATTCACATTTAAACCATATTTGGCAAGCCTACCTAATACAATTTTCATGTGTTCTAAGTGTTCCGTTTCATTTTCGGAAAAAATTAGTATGTCGTCTAAATAAGCAACAGCGAAGTCTACATTTGAAAGTGCCTCGTTAATAAATCTTTGGAACGTATTTGCTGCACATTTTAAACCGAAATTTAAATATAAGAACTCAAAACTACCAAACGGTGTGGTAACTGCAGTTTTTTGAATATCAACTTTGAAAACTGGAATGTGAAAATATGCCCTAACAATATCGAGTTTAGAGAAAATTTTCTTGCCGTGTAAAATGTTTGTTACATCGTGTATGTGTGGCACAGGGTAACGGTCAGGCACAGTGACCGAATTTAACCTTCGATAATCACCACAAATACGGTAAGATCCATCCGCTTTTGGTACCACGTGAATAGGAGAAGCCCAAGGAGATTTTGAAGGACGGCATATTCCTTGATCCATAAGGTATTGAAATTCTTTTTTAACTTCGATTAATACCTTTGGATGTAAACGTCGGGGCTTAGAAAATAAAGGCGGTCCTTTTGTTTCTATATAATGGACAGTATTGTGACTGACTGGTTTTTTGAAATTTGGGATAGGATTCAATAACTCGGGAAAATCTTTAAATAATTCTTTGTACACCATATTATCCGAGACTAATTTAATTCCACTATTTTGAGTTTTAGTTAACTCTCCCTTCGTTGTCAAACCAGTGACTGAATCAATTAATCTCGACTTCTTTAAATCTACTAGTAGTGAAAAATTTTGTAAAAAATCTGCTCCTAGAATTGGGCAAGAAACATTTGCTACAACAAATGGCCACTGATATATTCTACGCAATCCCATGTTGATATTTAACACCTTGTGGTCGTACACAGCTATTTTTGAATCGTTCGCAGCATACACGTAAGTGATGGGAGTTTTTGCTTTGAATGAAAAATGGGCAGGAATGCAAGAAATATCACTGCCACTATCAACCAAAAAATTTAATCCCGTACTTTTATCCATTATGTGTAATCTACACTGTTTATGTGCTGCTATGTCAGGGTAAATATCGTTATTAGACATAGCAGCTATGGCAAGTTTTTTTGAACTGCATCATAACTGCATGGTTTGCGACATTTAAATGCTTTATCGCCGAATTTTTCATGATAAAAACAAAACTCAGATGTATTTTGATTATCTGAGGGTGTTGGAACTCGTCTACTCCTAGATTGGGACCTATATCTATGATTACTACGACCTCTTGAAAATGAACGTTTTGATACCATTTTAGTTAATTCAGAAACTCGCATGGTTAAATGCTCAATTTGATTTTGCAAATTTGATATTTGCGTCGTTTGTTCACTATGTTTTAGTGTTTCTGAAATTTTGCAAACTGATGGCTCCATTTTTATTTCATGAATTTTATCAGCTAAAATGGACAGTTCAGTCAACTCTGAAGTTGATGCTGATAAAATGGCTTGAATATGTGTTGGCAAACGCTCTAACCAAATGGTTTTTAAAAATTCGTCAGTAATTGAATTTCGTGAAAGTTCTTTCATTTGCCGAAGTAAAACAGATGGTTTTTTATCACCTAATGTAAGTTCACACAAAAGTTTCCGTATTTGGCTTGATTGCGAATCGGAAAACTCTTTAACTAATCTATCTTTTAAAGCTTGATATTTATTTCCCTCTGGAGAAGCTATAATTAAATCCGAAACAGCGCTAAGTGTATCTGCGTCAATGGCGGATAACAAGTAGTTATACTTCGTCTCATCATTTGTTATACGTGAAACATTGAAACTAGCCTCCACTTGAATAAACCAAACTGTTATATTACTTTTCCATAGTGGAGGTAATCTGGTTGCAACTCTCAAAACTGAGTCACTTTGTACAGTATTATTGGTAAATTCAACATTATCTAAACTTTCTACCGACATTTTAAAATTTAACTGAGAATTTACAAGTAAAATAAACAAATGCAATTAAATTAAAACAAAGAAAAATTAGTCAAAGATAAAATTTATCTTTACACGAAAATAAAATTTAGGCCAGAGCATTTCCCTTCAAGTGAATGACTTTAAGTGAAGAGCATACCATAGAATAAAGCATTGTCCGTCTTCTTTTTCTTTTCCTTTTTTTCTTGTCCAAAACGTGGGTCACCACTGAGAGTGTTGTGAAGGTTTATAACAACACCCTAATTTTGTATAAGAATTTGACTCCATTATTTTATAAAAATCGACAAAACTTTATTTACATCACATATACTTCAAGAAGTCGTCATTTTTATTTTCTCAAGACCAAATTCGTGGAACACGATCTCGTGCGTCTTTTTCACTTTTTTTAATTACGTGTTGCCATTTGGCAGTTTGTGTTAAATAGAAATAAAATAATTAAATTTAAGAATTAAAAGACATTAAAAATATGGATGAAAATATAATACTAGAGAATTATCATTACGTGGTAATAATTTTGACTGAGAAGGGCACTTCAAAGTGATCAAAAACACATAATTTAGTAGGAATATATCTTTTTAATTCAGGCTAATCTGGAAATTAGGGAAAATGTTACTTTAGTAGGGTTGTGGGCACTTGGAACCGGAAGCGGGAGTAATGAGGTAGCTTTTAGAGGGCCATTGATTTCCATTGGGGACTAATAAACTGACTAAGGATCAGCAGAGTTGGGCCCTGATCCTGTATCTGGTATTTATATTTGTATTTTTTTTTCCTTTTTTTTAGCTTGTTGTGGCACAAGAGTCTAAAAAGGTTACATTATACCAAACTTTGATTAAGATCTCAGAAAGACAAATGAGAGGAAAATAGCTACAAAATGCATTCATCTCACATAAAAGAACTTGGAACTCACCAGTACACAAAATGTATGTCCACTGCTACTTTGCACTTCAGAAACACTTTTGACTTTCCTGAGATCTACAACTCCATCCAATATACCAGCATCCTCAGCAATTGGATCACTGTAGAATGTAAGAGCAGAATTTCGGAGCACAAACCAGTATTTATTCCATTTGCATTCATCTTGCTTCACCAACCATCCCTTTTTTAAGAATATATTCTGCAAATGCATGAAACAATAGTTATTAGAGCTTGCCCATTTCATTTTATCACCACATCAGTTAAAATGAGAAAGTTAAAAACAATTAGTTAAAGCTTGTTGAAATTATTTTTCCCAGAAATTGCAATTAGCAGCAAACAATTAAGTAGTCTTTGAAATGAAACAGCATAAAAAAGGTTAACATAACTCCCAATTAGCTAATTCCAAGGCATTATAAGCATTATGTAAGAATTTTTCATTCATATCTTGTTTTTTCCTCTTATTATTATTTTTAAATGTTAAAATTCTATAATTTCTATCATTATACACACAGTGGCATCATTATACTCACAAAGGGAGGTTCATGGGGGTCATGACCACTCACAAAAATCGAGGACAATAGTATTTGTTCTGATGGTTTATGAATAAAATGCAAATGATTTCAGTTGTATTTTTAATTCATTAACTATTTTTGTGAGTAAATTTTTGAAATTTCTCCTCTCATTGCTTATGAAATCAATTTGCAACATTTGTGCACATTAGAAACCCTATTCCTGACTGATTTCTTACTTTTTATTGACATCCAAGGCCAAGCATTTAAAAAAAGTTTTCGTGCCCAAAACCGTAGGTTCGTTCGGGGAAGGGGGGGGGGGGCGTCATTCTTTAGCCTGACCCCCCTAACATGGTAGTCTGTATCTGCCCCTACATACCCACCATAGGCTAGTAAATTTTATTTTATTTTAGTAAAATATTTACATTTGTATTTATCACTGCTATTCACACACAGCAAAAAAATAAAGAGAAGAATATAAATAAGGCCATTTTCAAGGCCCTAAAAACAGCTTTGGCAATCAAACATTTCTTTTTTAGGTTTTAATATCCTTACATCCTCATAAACAAATAGCATATCAGGTGAAAACAAAAGTTGGACAATGAGTAAAAATCCCAAATGGAAAATAAATTCTTGCATTTAATACCTCTGTGTTTTGATCCAGGAACTCGGAAGTTGATGCACAATAAGATGAGGGCAAAGAGTCTAAATTACAACCATCAGGATCACCTCTCACCTATTTATTGCAAAGCAGAAAAACAAATATGTATTGAAATAGCAGACATTCTTTTCTGTTTATGAAAATATTACATATTGATGGCCTAGAATGATAACTAAGTAACTTACAAAATACAAACTTTACAGGAGAATCAAAACACATGTGAGATACAAGCTTATCTATTTAACATATAAAATATATTTACTTTTTTTTTTTTTTGAGTATCTTTATCTTAAGGGGGTCTGGGACACATTTTGAAAATTTTTTTATTATGTACTTTAGAGTTTTGAAATTTTTTGAACTGATTCATCATTTATTTAATAAGCAAAATCATAACATAAATATGAAAAAAAATTATTTTTTTATTTAAATTTAATTAGTTTTTTTTCAAAAAAATGCGGTTGCTTTAAATTGCTATAACTCAAAATATTGTTGGTCAATTTTCAATTTTTTTTCAAAAAAGTATGCACAAATATCTAAGCTTTAATTTTTATTCGGCGATTTTAAAAATATTGATTCAATAAAAAATAAAAAATATTTGAAGAAAAATTTCGAAAAATTCGAAGATACTTTTTTTTAAAAATATCATAATTTTTGCAGTAAACGTTTTTTTCAAATTCGCCGAATAAAAATTAAAGTAAATTGCTTGAAAAAGATATGCTCCATGTTTCATTACTTTATCTCTATCGGTTCCTGACTTATAAGAGTTTGAATGCAAGAAATCGGGAAAAATTGCATCATGGAGAAAAACGCCTTTAAAGTTTTAAAGTTATCTACACATTCGTTAGATGCATGCAACAAAAATAACTATAACTTTCGTTCTATTTAAGGTAGAAACAAGATTCAAACGTCCTCTTAAGCAGAAAAAAACGGAGCAATTTTTCAAATTATAAAAAAAAATCGCAAAATTTGAGGATTTTTGTGTCCCGGACCCCCTTAAGAGAGATATTGACTTTTTGGAAAGTGTTCAAAGGAAAATTATAAGATTAGTAAAGTCTGACTGCGAAGAATTGGCCCTTGGTCCTCTCCTTGTCTCAGAAGCGTCCATTTTCGTGAAAGGGCGATATGGAGAGGAAAGTTTAAGAACAGAATTTGCTAGTTCGTCATTGGTTCTAGAGCTTGAATGTGTCACCTTGGAATTTAAGAAATTAGCCAATAATGTAAAACATTTTAATGTTGTACGGTGGCAGATGGCTTATTGGACAGGTCACATTCTATGTGGGTGGGTCTTGATTTTACTTCTATCCGCAGCCATTGTTCACAGACAACAATGCCCCTATAATTAATTTCAATTGAAAATTGGCCAGAGCAGGGTTGCAATAAAAAATGCAAAGCTTGTAATTTTTATTTTTTTGTCAATGCAATGCAGTTATTGCTGCAAATTAAAACATTTCAAGTCTAAATAATAACATAACAAAAATATACCAACAGTAAATTTTTTTTTCGTTCCGTTAAAATGTCGTTACACTCGAATATATGGCAAGTGTCCTTTCGTCTTTCCCTACTTATCTTAAGGATTAGACTCATTTTCTCAAATGATTGACAAAGGTCATTTGTTCATGGTCGGACTATATAAGGACTTTCGAATTTAGATCATGATTCCAGGCAAAAAATGCGTAATATGTAGTCTTGAGTAAAGGAGAGAAAAGGGGGACATGATCCAGTTATTTAAGTTTATGAAAATAGAGGATGCTGATGGACTAAATTTCTGCACAGATGGCAAAACCAGGGGTTATTGTTTTAAGGTAGTTGAGCCTCAATCCTTTTGTACTGAAGATCATATTTTCGAATATCAGTTGAACGCCGGGCACTATTTTTTTTTCCAATTGTTATTCAATCGTAGGTTAATAGTACATACACATAATTATATACTGTTAAAAGAATAGTTATAGTAGAGTAGGCTGATATTACTGGTCATACGTAATTGCCAAAGAGCTCATCTGTACATTCTTTTGAACCAGTACTGTTGCATAGAAATGAAGCAAGCATAAAAAAAGATTTAAGGCTAATCAAACGCACAAAGTAGTACAAATAAAAGTAGTTTTAAATTTCGAAGTTTTAAAGTAACGTATACAATCAGCACAAGAAAAGAAAAATCCATGAATTAAACTAAAAAGGAAAAGAATATTACTTGATTGATATTTGATTTTAAATTTCCTCTATCAACAGCATCTATTGAATATTTATCTTGAATAGATTTATTTGTCCCATTTAAGAAAATTTTATTGTCCTCCCTTAAAACAGCATTTGGAACAGAAGCGGATTTGTGAATAGTTCGGTTCTTGAATTCTCCATTTCCATTTTCAGACCACTGCAGCATCTGTTTATGAAGATCACCTAAGCATAAAAAATAACATGAATACACTTAAAAGATTTCAATGTAAAGATGAAGAATGATTTTTACAAAATGTATATAATTGTTACATTTCATTTAGGTTAAACCACATGAGGATGATAAATTTCATTTCAATTTTTGGTCATTCATATCTGTCACTGTAAACAAAAACAATCAATCTATACTGACCAATTTTTACAAAATATCATTTGAAAAACATTTTGTTGAGATACTGATACTGAAATGAATGCATGCTTCAAAACCTTAACCAGATTGTCATTTATTTTCCATAAAAAAATATATCAATAATATGCTTTTAACCAGGGGCATGCACAGGGCGAGGGGGGGGGGAGGGGCTGTTGGCTCGGGCCCGAACCTGAAGGGGGCCCAATATTTTTAAAAATGAGGGGTGAAATATGGGGGCAAACAATACGGAGGGGGGCCCGTAAAAGTCATTTGTGACGGGCCCCAAAATTTCTGTGCATACCCCTGCTTTCAACTATACTTGTTTGCAAAGTTTCTTGACAGTGACATGACAATGCGCGGAAGAAAAACCGAGTTAACAAAAAAAAGTCACACTTTCCACAAATTAGAGGAGATCGCCAACTGCCTGTGAGCTGTTATTGGCTGGCGTGTTTGATTCAAATGGATGTGATACTCTGCACTGCAGCACTCGTAAATATTTAAATATTTAACAATTTGCCGAATTTATGACAAAAAAAAGGTTATTTATGCTTGAGTTCAGTAAACTAATAACAACTAACTAAGTTCACCCAACATTCAGACACCGCACTGGGGACTACTTCCTTCGCTTGGTCTCAGCTTATTTCTCCATTGACAAGAAAAGTTGCAGCTGAGTATAATATATTTTATTGCCTTTGAAGCAATAGTCATCTTTGAAAAAGTTTCTGAAAACATAATTTTGCCGAAAAATAATTATATTTCAAGACAAAATCTATAGAAACAGTAAAAATCAAATCTAGTATTGAAATCATAAACTATATAAAGTAGAGGATACTCTAAATTTGAATTACAAAACAACTTTTAATTGCTAAAAAAAATGCAAAAAAAAAAAAAAAAAACGTAACTTTATGATACACCAATTTTAGAGCCTGGAAGTCAAAAGTGGAAATTAAAATTACAAGTAAAAAACATGACAAAATCTATAAAAACATTGAAAATCAAATCTAGTATTGAAATCCATAAACTATAATATAAAGCCAATATAATATTTGAGGATACTTTAAATTTAAATAACATGACAACTTTTACTGGCTAAAAAAATGTTATCGCCTGATAAGTTTAATAAAATTAATTCAGAGGTACCTACTTTTTTTTCCAAAACTAGACTGCCTCCTCAGTAGCCTTGGTTTATCTTTGTTAAAAAAATTTTCATATGAGTCAATTTTCTTTCCAGATGGTACATCAGACATCAACAAATAAACTGGATTATGGAAACTTTTCCCCAAACAATCAGCACTTTCGAGATCTAATGAAACTTTTTTCCAATCTGACTTAGAGCTTATTTTATCGTCAAGGTTTGACGGTATCATTTTTGTTACATCCGACCTACTGTGTTGCTTTCTTCCCTCTCTTTCTTCCTTTATGTAACTTTTGTATTCCTCTGTCTTCATTGATACCTTTTCCTGAATTGTGTTTCTAAAGAAGAAAAAAGTAACTCCAGATTAAGAAAGAATCATAATCTTAAAAGATTATGATTCTTTCTTCTTTAGTTTAAGAAGAAAGCATAAACTTGAAAATGTTTTTGATACTGAAATTAATATTGGAAAATAATAACTGGTCAGTTGGGTGGTTCAAAAATACATGTAAAAAAAGTTTCTGCTAGATAAGGGGACACCACTCAATATTTTTAGACATTTGGATAGCGATATACTGGAAGAATTTTAGCTTCCTATTTCAACTGAAAGAGGGTACTCAACCCCCTCCTCCAAACTTCAAACGTATAGGGAATACAATGAAAAAACAATGCCACATACAAAATACAATGCTACATTTTATAATGTACAGCAGTAATATGCATATACATTGCAATAAAATAATTATTTACAAAAAAACAGCTGGGGAATTTAAATGTTTCTAAATTTGTGGCATTTTCTATGGAACGGCTAATGTTAAATTTAGGGGTCATTGAGCACCCCCTTAAAATTTGAGTAAGAAGCTAAAACTTTTACAGCATAAGTGGGGTAGGGGATGTTTTAAGTGGGGTTCCTCAGGGATCAGTGTTAGGGCCTCTTTTGTTTATTATATTTATGAATGACATCAATGAAAATATTTCTGGAAGCATGAATTGTTTTGCTGATGATGTAAAAGTTATGGGGATTGTCGAAAATGAAGAACAAGTAAAACAGATGCAAGAGGATTTAGATCATATTACTAAGTGGGCAGATAAATGGGGTATGGCAGTTAATGTAGGGAAATGTCAAGTGCTACACTTAGGTCATGGAAATAAGCGTATGAGATATCGTTTACAGGGTTCAGTCATAAATCAGGCAGAAAATGTTATGGATCTGGGTATCTTTATTAATCAGGACTTCAAGTTTAGTAACAAAGCCAACAAAATGCTTGGGTTTTTCAATAGATCTATTTCAAACAAATCTAAGAAAGTTCTTCTACCTTTATATAGGAGTTTAGTAAGACCTCATTTGGAGTATGCTGTTCAGTTTTGGTCGCCTTATCTGAAGAAAGATATTTTTGTATTGGAAAGGGTTCAAAGAAGGGTAACTAAATTAGTAAGGGGACTCTCAGATTTAGATTATGATACCAGACTTAATAGGCTTAACAAGTATAACCTGGAGCGAAGGAGAGTTAGAGGGGACATGATTCAGTTATTTAAATTTATCAAAATGAAAGATGTAAATGGATTAAATTTTTGTGGGGAAAGCAGGACAAGGGGTCATTGTTTTAAGCTATTTAAATCTCAGGCTAACTTGGAAATCAGGAAAAACTACTACTTTAGCAGGGTCGTGGGCACTTGGAGTAGCTTACCAGAAAAGGCGGTAATGAGCAAGGGAGTGGATAGCTTTAAGAGGGCCATTGATCTTCATTGGGGACTAATTAATTAACTAGGACCAGCCTAGCTGGGCCCAGAGCCTGTTGCTGGTCCTCACATTTGTATTTGTATTTGTATTTGTATTTGTATTATTAGCCAATCTTGGGGAAAAAACGTTACTTTGAGATTTGACTTGAGAAAAGCCTCAAACACTCAGACGAAACAAAAATATTCAACAATTCTAGCTATGAGCTTGAGTTGAGATGATACACTAAATAATGAATTGGGTTGAGGAAAGCCTTCGAACATGGAACAAAAAAAGCTCATAACTCGTTTTTCATACAACTTAGAACTTTCTAACAGATGCCATCTTCAGCAGAAAAATAAGCGCTTTCGATGGACACATAATTTTAATATGTGCACGTATTTTTTCACCGTCATATTGAGGCATTTATGCGAAAATTGGGACTAAAATTGGAATAAAAAGGGAACTATCAATCGGATTTTTTTCGAACTGGTCTATAAAGCTTCCCAGTACCAAACTGAACAAACGGTGAAAGTTTCAGCCAAATCTGCCGGGTAATTTCTGAGATCTTAGGGAACAAATTTACCAAACTCCATTTTTATATATATAGATTAGTAAGTCTCAAAAAAAAGGGGGTGTCCTGGACTTTAGCTGAAAAAAAAGTTTTTTGAACCATCCTACTGAGCAGTTTCAAGGGTAACTGACTAACATTTTTAAGCAAAAAGATACGTATTTTGTAACATTTAACACAAAATATATGTTGTGCAAACAATCTTTTGCCCTGGAGTATTGTATTTTTAAGCTGAATTTAATGGTGTATTTGAAATCCTGAAAAACATTTTGAATGATTTTTAAAATGATATAGTAAAAACAAGGGAACTGACTGATATTTTAAAAATAAGTATGTCAATCAGTTATAATGCTTTAATTTAATTTTTTTTTTTTTATCATCCAAAATGTATTTTGAAAATTTTATTATACTGTTATATTCAACCTAAAAAATACAATATTCTATGGGAAAAGATTATTTTTACAATGTATATTTTGCACTGAATATTACAAAATAAGTATTGTTTTGCTTCAAAAATGTCAGTCATTTCCCCTGGGAATTGCCCAGCTACTACTAAAATCTAACTTTTATTCTTCAAAAGCTAAAATGAAGTTATTAGAATGAAACATCAAAACGAAGAATTATTTGCTGAAATATTCGAAAACTCGTTTAAATAATGATGTGTAACATTATGTAATTTCTTTTAAAATGATAATATGAGATACTGAAGAAAGAACACCCCAGATAGGTAGCTCTAGCTTAGAGAATCAATAAACACAATGACCAGTCACATTCAAATTCATTCATATAAGTTAAACAAGAGAGGCAGGGGTGCCCACAGGTAGAACCCCTTGAATAAGACAGGCTGTTTTATCCAGCATTTTGGTTCCAAGACAGCTTTGGTTCCAGCCTTGTTTCTAGTATTAAAAATACGTTATAATATTCGCTGGTTTCAATGTTGTAACACAATTGATGATAAGTTGAGTAAAATGTCACTTAAGGTAAATCTAGAAAGATATCTTAGTTCACAAATTCAACAAAAAAGTAATGGGAAATGTTGACTGTGATGAACCTTATTTTCACAACTTATTTGTTTTTTATTTGTATTAATTAAATCTTCTCCATGTGGGGACCAGAGCAGAATAGTCCCAACGTAGTCCATGCTTGTCGTAAGAGGCGACTAAAATGGACACCTAATCTAAGGTGTGATGCACCGTGCTGAGGATGAATTGCATCTGGGTTGTGTATGATGTCTGAAACTGTCCCCTCGAGGAACCGGGCAAAGCCTCATTGTATTTAGCCTTGCACCCTTACAGGGTGGTTGTGCGGGTGTTGACCTTTTACCACCTCACAGTTGTCAGCACCCGTGGAGTTGGAGGCTGACTTGAAAGAGAAAACCAGCAACCTTGCTGCTGGAGGAGGTGAGTGTGCAAGTCTGCAACCCAACGACTGAGAGAGGTGAGGGTGCAGATGTGCAGGTCTGAAACTCACTGACTCTCCAGCAGGGGGGCAGGGAGTACTCAATTTTGCACAAATATGCAGCAGTTGCAGGCAGGAGAGGGTGGGGGGGGGGGGGGGCGGCTGATACAGGAGGCGAAAGCTACTGGGCCTGCCTTTCCCCAGAAGTTAGGAGAAACCAAATATCTTCGGTCGGAGGTTTCAACTCCTTCCCCTGCACAAACTGCTGCATCTTTAAGAGTAAGGACAGGTCAACCACAGTCCTACGCTCAAGCAGGGAGTATGTTTATGATGGCTGTTGTGAGAGAAACCTTCCTTTGGAGAAGTTATCTCACAATGACATTGAATGTATTCAGCTGGTCATCCTAAGAAGGAGAGTCCTGATTCTTTCTGGGGATCACACGCCGAAAATGCAAAAGGCTTCCTAACAAAAAACATATTAGGAAGGCTTTTAGTCCTCTTATTGGTCATTGCACCTTAAAGCGGCACCTTGCTGTTATGGGTATCAGTAAAAATCCAACTGTCTGGGGTTCTCTCTTTCTTGAGGAAACTGTTACTCACATCATGTGTGATTCTGAAGTGTTTTTTGCCTATAGGTTTGAACACCTTGGTCGTCATTCGCTTGAACCATAGGAGAATCATAACATTCCCATTAAGTGTTCATTGAATTTTGTTTCAGATACTGGTCTGTTTTAAGACTTCTGTTTGGGGACTAGTACAATAGACCTCTGGTCGCAGTGCTTGGTTCTGTTGAGGCCCCCTTTCATTCATTTCATACACAAATATTGCAAATTTAATGCAAATTCGTAGCATACTTTTTTTCCCCCTTTTTTCTTTAAATAAACGTCTACTTTTTAAAGTTAATTAAATCTTTTTCATTTACAGAATAAAATAATCAAATATCAATCAGGCAAAACTAAGTCACCAGTTCGTTTTCTGCAACAAGGCTTTTGAACGAATACTAATTTTATCCCCTGACAACTTCGGAACCGGGGGGAGGGACTCTTGTTTGGAGAGGGCTTTATGGCATTTGGGAGAAGGTGCACCTTTGCACGGTGGGGGGGGGGGGGGGATGGCGGATGAGCATCCTTAGTAAAGGACTTAGGTTGGAGTAAAAATAATATTACAGTTTGGTTCTGAAACCAGTAGTGTAGTTGGAAGGAAAAATTTTCTGGGGAGGAGTAATGCACAAAAAGAAAAGGTGGGTTGAAAGTAGTTTGTGTTACATTTGAATAGTTTTTAAAATTTAAAAACCAAATAATTGGAGAAATGGTTTACCCCCACATCGGTCCCATTGTAGTTGAGTGTTCGATTTCAGCACCAGGCAGGTTTGTCTCACAAACTATCTGCAGCGCATTGGATAGTCACTCTCGAACAACATAAAGTATGCGCATGGAGGAGGTAAGGGATGATCTGAGTGAAATGTGGCAAATGAGCTGCTTCATCATGACAACTCATCTTTTGCAGGTAACATTTAAGCATTTCTCTTACTATGCGACTAATTTCTTAGTGCGATAGGTGTTAAAACACTTTAGGTCAGTATTTTTGAAGAATGTCGAATAAAGTCTGTTTCACAGCCTCTGCCTTGTTATCTATTGACTGACCTTCTTAATAGAAATTTAAGGGATAAAATTAAAAACTGAAAGGCTCTAAAATAAAATTTTCTTAACTGAATTTGCAAAAAAAAAAAAAAAAAAAAAACACTGATGATGTATGAGAAAACAATTATTAGTATGATTATAAATCATAGGAGGTTAAAGATAATAGCTTAAAAACAAATGAGTGATGAAAACATTGGAAACATGCTTTTCTTAAACAGAAAACATAATAATGATGAAAACTAACCTGACTGTACAAGATTCCTTTTGCCCATTTTCTTCAATTTTCTTATCTGCAATAAAATTAATATTTTCAAATATAAAGTTAATATCAATGGAGTACACATTAATTTGCATAAAAGCACTCCCATTTCTTTTCAATTGAGTGTAATTGTTTGTATATTAGACGTTAGGACCAGGGTTCGCCGATATATATCATGATATATACTCAATATGTATTTTGAAAATATGATATTTTTGATATTTATTTTTCCAACTACAGTATTTTCAATATGAAAATTACATTAATCATAGTAATATTGCTCATTTATTATTAAAAAGAACCAAAAAGTTATGTACCATATCTTTATGATGTATTAATACATCATTAGTATAACAAAATAATATAATATTCTTTTTTTTAATGGGGTCGTTTCCAAAATTTTAAAAGTATTTTTTCTGAAAGAGCATGCTTAAAAACATAGGATCTGACCATTTTCTAAATAATTTGTTTAAGTTTAATATTTTTAAAAAATTACTTAAATTGGTATTCTTTCATTGTTTATATTTCTGCCAATGACATCACAAATGATGAATTGCCAAAATATTTAATTCGCATCTTTACTCACATGTATTGGCAACGATATGGTTGATAGCAAGCGTAGAGTGCACAATTTTAATTCACTTCATAATTATCATAACGTGGAAACGAGATAGAAAGATGCGCCAGAGTGCATCATTTGTGACGTCATCAAGACCACGCCTTGTTTGAAAAATAAGCTATTTAAAAAAATTAATTAAAAAATAACTGTTGGGAAAATGAAAGTATTTTCTGGGTCCATGTTATTTTTATTTGCTTATCCTATCAATTTCAGCGACAAAAAGTACTACTTTTGACTGAAGGAAACAACCCCATTTTATGTTCATAAAAGTATTAGTAATCTAACAATTTTAATTCATATTAAAATTACCTAATTAAATATTAAACATTGATTGGAAAAAAAGAAAATGTTTATGACTGTGCTCCTGGCTATTGCATTAGTTCATTTCTGAATCATATAACTGTGTAAAAGTAGCTAACAGAAGACAAATGAGTAAAACAGCTATGCTAAATGAATTAAAATTGACAAAAATCTAAAATGAAATATTAGATATGAATAATGAAAGAAACCTTAATTTTAAGTCTATATATAATAATAATAATGATAATTAAAGAGTGATCTGAGGATTCATTTACTATTTTGAAGACATTAGTTTGTACTGACTGAAAATATTGGATATATATATCAAAATATCCAATATATATCAAAATATCGGATATTTTTGATATTTTCGAAAATATCATAATTTTTTCGAACGCAGGTTAGGATCAGCCTAGCTGGGCCCAGAGCCAGCTGCTGGTTGTCACATTTGTAATTGTAATTCAAGCTATTTATGTATGAAAATAAGATCTGAAGACTACAGCGTTACTGCACTGTTAAAAATGCAACCTTTAGAAAAAACACCCCTCAACAATGCAAACAAATAGAGTAGTATAGTACAGCTCAACTTAAATAACCTCAATTTTCAAAACTTTGTAAAATTTTTGGCTAAGTTCAAACTGAAATCAGTAAATAAATACAAAACCTTTTGCTACCCTGATTTTCTCTCACTTTCCTTTCATTAAAGCTTCAGGCTTCTCTCTCAGTTTTTGTTATATTGCATCTCCTCTCCCTAGATGTTTGCCTATTTGACTGTATGGCTTTCAAGAGTGAATCCAGCTTCTGGTTTTGGAGGGGATCATTTTGGAAGGGGGGGGGGGCATAAGTGTCATTTTTGAGAAAAATGGGGAGTCAGGGACAAATTTTTCAAAATAAAAGTCTCACACAGTTTAAGGCTATCTTTGGTCACTTAAAGAGGGTGACCTCTTCTCTGGATCCGAACCTGATGGTTTTCTCTTAAAGCACAGGGAGAAAACAATGTCAGTAAAAAAAAAAAGTTAATTTTGAGAAAAATGTCAAAAGCTTACACTTGTCGAATGTCTCTTTTTCCATAAGCTCACTTATTTTACATTGAAAAAGGGGTCCATTGTAACCCCAAAACATGTGTCTGCAGTAATCAGGAACTGTGAAAAAAAGTTCACTGAGTTTTCCCTGATTTAGTTCACCAAATTTCCCTAATTTACAGTACCAATGATAATGGTTTCCTTTCTTTGCCCTACTTGAAAACCATTGCCTATTAAATAAAATGCAGTGTTTAAAACATTTTAAGCTGTTAATTAAAAATATATTTTGAAGAGATGCTCCTTTTTTTAGTAATAATAGTATATTAATTTACCTACAGGGAAAGATTATAGAAAATCTAAAACAAATACTCTTAACTTCCAATAACCACTTAGCATAAGAATTCTAAGAAATTATTAAAACCACTCTTAAAGACATATTATGCATAATAAATTGAAACTTTTAAAAAACCAGTCATATTGAGCTATTCTCTAATCAAAAACTTAGGTTTTAATAAATAAATAAAGCATTTTAACTAGGCATTAAAAATAATATAATTATTTACTTATTTATGCAAGGTAACTCAATTTGAAATGATTTCAATATTTATAAATAAATAAATAAATAAATCTTAGGTTACTTTTGTAACTAACAACACTGAAAATTCAAAAAACAATCCATTAATTTCAAAATCTATGTGTGTATAACTTGGTTTTAAAATACAAGAATTTTTAAGTCTGATTAAAATAACCTTCATGTAATCTGAGGCGAATAATACGATGGCAAAAAACGAAGTTGATTTTGATTTTCATTCAATTTTAGCAATTAAATTAAAAATGTGAACAAGTAATAACTTTTAAGCTTTTACTAATATTAATTTATAAAACAAAGATTTCTTCTTGAAATTGTGATTACAGAAAGCTAATTACTTCTAAGACAATGAGTAAAGGCAAAGAAGCTAAGGCATTAATGATGGCTTCCTTTTTGCCTGTAGGGTTGTTTATTTTACGTAGCACGGAACGCGTTAAAGGAAAACTAAAGCTACGCAAAATAAACAACTTTCCAGATACAGTAAATAAGCAAACTAGGAGACTGCAGCGTAGGTAGCTGTTACAGAAAGTTGGTTGCCCTAATAAGTTATTTTCTTATTACTAGACCTTTATACATGCAATCAGTTTAATTGGTACTCAGTTTTTTAAAAATTGCAAGGAGAGTCAGTGAAAATTAAAGAAAAAACAGAAACTTGGAGTCGGAGAGTCGGCATGGTTTCGAACGACTTCAACTCCTTTACCCCAAAATCAGTCCGACTCCGACTCCACAGCCTATTGAGTTTTATCATAGTATGTTATGGCTCAAGCAGTAAAGAAAGAACTTGTATAATGTTTGAAATTTTTGTTGAAATTCTCTTACCTTCATGAGTTTGAGGTAATTCGGTTTGAGGTGATTTTGGTTTGATGTAAGTGTTGGTATCTTTTGTGGGGTAAACGTCATCATCTGGATCAAAAGGAATACTTGAGATACTTTGGTTTCTGCTAGTTCTATTTAAGCTATTTACATATCCATTGTGTTTGGAGTAATTAGAAATTTCAACTGTATCCCTTCTGCTGGATATACTTGAAACTGACTGTTGAGAAAAAACATTAATCTATTGAAAAAAAGAAAAGTAAAATACATAAGCATTAAAACAAAAAAGAAAACATATTTACTCTAATTTAATGCATGTTATGTTATTGTCCATAAAGTACAGTCTTACATGAGCTGAATATTGGTATGACATATTGCTTGGTACACTTTTTAAAGTTCTATCATTTCCCAAATCACACATTGCAGAGTTTACTGCTCTAGAATTTAGATCAAAAAACTAAAAGCCGGTGATATGTTATCATTAAGATTAACTTAATATGTTTTCACATAATGTTTCAATCGACTTCCAAAATGTTTCATCTGCTGACAAGTGGAAAGATTGGAATAAAAGATTAAAACATATTGTTTAGTAAAGTAATTATCAATTACCACAGAAAATAGAGGTGCCTATTTGTCTGAAAGGCAATGCTTCACCTCTCAAATGCAGTAGAGCACCTCTCAAAACAAAAGCCCACCAAAATGGGGACAAATTCCGGTCAAATTATCCTCCCCCCCCCCTTAAAAAAATTTATGTTATCGCTTTTTTTCCAATCCTCACTGCAGCCTGAACCGTGGTTTCCCCCCTTTGTCAGCACCCTGCATAAAATAAAAGTAGCACAAAAATGAAAACAGTGACTGTAAGTGTGTAAAAAAACCAGTGTACTGTAAGAAAGTTTCCCCAGAATTTACAAAGACGTACTGGAACTGTACATAAGTACCTATAACATCCTACTTATTTACTAAATAATATTTTTAGATAGACTATTGTCAGAATAAGAAAAGGTACCATGGAAAAGTCTTATAGTTTTAAAAATTCTGCAAGTGGTCAAAGTTTAAACACCATTGCTGTAGATTTTTAAATACATGTAATTCATTTCATTCTTTTTTTTTGTGTGTGTGTGTGTGTGTGTGTGGTGGGGGGGGGGGGGACTATTTGTACAGGTTTTATATTACTAAGTTAAAAAATTATGTACAACATTTTGACAGAGGGGTTTTAATTGCAAGAGGAAGAATAGTTAAAAAGCATGTAATAATTGTTAGATTTTACTGTAAAAATGATAGAAATTATCTATTTTATCAATTGAAACAAGCATCAATAATTTAAACATTTTTGTCTTCTGTTGTGGATTTGAAACCCCCCCCCCCCCCCCCCACACACACACCAGTAAAATTAATAATAAAATCAACTTAGAAAATTGGTAGTTTTTACGAAGCTACCTGGCATTAAACATTGTCAGGGGTAAACTGAAAATTAAGTTCAAGAGGATTTGATTACATACAACATATTTGTATTTTATACTGAAATATGTTCCCAGGAAAATGATTAAAAAACCTTAGCAGTAGCAAAATTAAAATATGGCAGAATCATATTTCAAAACAATACAATGGATTTGAAATGAGCGTCTCAATTAACGTTTAGAATGAAAAATGTTAAAGAAGCATAAAAGAAATTTCTCATTTAAAAATGAAAAGAAATTGGAATTCAGAACTTAGTTTCTTTTACCTCAATTTATGAAATGAAATTAGAAGCAAAGAATTGGTAAAGCAAGATTAACTTAATTGACTTTGATATCACACAACATGACAAGTTACAACCTCTTAAACATTTTATCAATTGGCTTCTTTTAAGAAGAAAATATTTAATTTTATACATCTTTGCTACCTTATTTGCAAAACTTTGTCTTTCCTTTATAAAAACATATTAAAGGAAAAAAAAAACACTTACACTGTCTAATTTTGGTAGAGTTGTTTTTATACAAGGAAATGTTGCATTACGTTTGTATTTGCCACAGACTGTATTTCGAGGAAACTTTGATAAAACTTCGAACCATCTAGGAAAAAAAGTAATGCTTTATAAATAATATTTGATGAGAAAAATTTTTAATGCAGAAAATGAAAATAAGTTATGTTTACTTCAATGCAATTACAAATAATAATAATAATAATAATAACAATAAGTAAATAAATCATAAGCATCAAAGTTGAAGAAAAAAATTGAGGTATATCATACTTTTTTGATTCATCTTTGCTCATGCCTTTGATGAAGTGAACTTTGTCCGGACAAGTAACCGCTATTGCATAAGGATTACCAGTCAAATTTTCAGCATCAGATACTTCTAGAACACAGTTCATGTCAATAATGGCTTGAGGTACTGTTTCAGGCTGTTAACAAAATAAGGAAAACACTTTACTTCAACACCTTTAGGAAATAAAACAAGCTACTAAACTATACACAAGGTTGCTTTTTTGCGAAAAATCTGGGACACCGGAAGAAAGTTTATAAAACGAAAAATCAGAGAGATTTCATACACACATTTGATGCATAAAATTATTGCTATAATGTAATATAATTGTTAAATAATGGTTCTATCACATTACTCATTTGAAATGACACAAACTCAAGTCCCCCCCCCCCAATTCAATGAAACATTTTTTTTAAAAATAACATCTTATTTGTTACGTCATCACATGACCTTTAATGTTTGAGACTCAGATATTCTGGAAATTTTTATACCTGTTTTTCAATTTTGTAAATGCACTGATTGGCAATGTAATTTACTATTTGACAGACAAACACGTTAAAATGTACTACAAATAAACATATTGTTGCCTCAGAGCAACAGCAAGAGTGCAGTGGGCAAATAATGGGCAGTATCTGCAGAGTTTGAGAGATATTTGAAGAAACATGTTTTAGATTCCATACCAACGATAGGGAAATGTAGGAATTAGACATTTTTCTTTTCGCTTTTGTTTTTTTTCAATGGAAACCAAATAAGCAATCTGTATGCAGTAGACCCTCGTTTTACGCGGGTTTATTTTACGCAATTTTGATTATATGCGGTTTAAGATTTGACACTTTTATTTTAGGCGGATGAGTTTTGGTTTTAGGCGGATGCGGGAATGCAAACAGATAAATTTTTCCCCTCTTTCAAGATCCAAATTCCTAAACATTGCAGATTACCCGTAATCAACTGCATTTTGGGATGCTAATAATCGAGCTTGGACCACTGGAGAGATTTTATACAATTGGTTCCAGAGCTCTTTCCAGAAGTAGAGTTATTAAACTCACACAGTTCAGAACTCACTGGAAGAAGAACTTTTAGGAGTAACAAAGGAGACCAAAACCATCGAGGATACCAACGTTGGTGACACACAACCAAAAACGTTCACATTGAAATTTCTGAGCCACTCCTAGACAGTAGAAATGATCTTTCTGATTTGTTAGTGAAGGGAGATTCTATCATGGAAATGACGCAAGTGATCATGGATGCGTTAATGCTCTGCAAAGAATTACCAAGAAAAATTCTTAATGACTGCCAAAAGACTATCATAGCCAGCTCCTCTTTATAAACAGAACACGAAATTAATTTATGTTTTCTTTATACATGTTGTGCATAGAAATCGATATAAGTACACGTTAAACTTATTATACAATTAGTCGTCACTAGAATGAAGTATTTTTCTTATCTACAGAACCTAACCTCTATTTTGACACTACTATTAGGTCTCAATTTACTTGGTTTTGATTTACACAGCATTTCCGTGGAACGTAGCCCCCATGTAAAACGAGGGTCTACTGTACATAAATGGCTACTTCGTGTATTGTACGTGTATGTATGCACGACTTACTTTGTGTATGTAATGGTGTAAGTATGTATGGGGTAAATTTCGAAACTACTGGATGGATTTTAACCATTTTTTGACCATAGATAACTACATTATCAGAAAGCAACTTAGGCTATAATTTATTCCTAAAAAACTTAGTTTAAAAAAGTTATGATGGAAAACAGTAAATTTCATGTAATTTCCCCATTAAATGATTAAATATACAACCCATTGTTACAAAAATTTGTTTCCTAACAACAGCAATATTAAAAGTAATCATAATGAAAATTTTGAATCAAGGCTTCTCTGGAGCAAGCATGAAGTTTATTGCTTTCTTAAGATTTTCATCCTCATCTATATACATAAATGGCTATTTCTGTATATGTGTAAATATGTCCGGGGTAAGCTTCAAAACTACTGGACGGACGTTACCCATTTTTTCACCATAGATAAGCAACTTAGGCTATACTTAATTCCTAAAAACTTAGTATAAAAAAGTTAAGATGGAAAACAGTAAACTTCATGTAAATTCAATATTAAATGATAAAAAAAAACTCATTATTACAAAAATTCGTTGCCTTACAACATTAATAATAATAGTAATCATAATGAAAATTTTGAATCATGGCGTCTCTGGAGCCTGGAGCAAGCATGAAATGTATTGCTTCCTTAGGATTTTTGTCCTCATCTATGCCAATAATTGATAATGGTGCTAAGTAAAAAGATAATTGATTTTGGGATGTTTCAAAATATAAAGTGTTTATTGTCTAAAATTACACAAGCCCGCAAAATTCAGGTCATGAAAAAGTGATTGAACAGTAATAAGTGACTTTTACTCTATTGGATGTGCAGATTTCAAATATGACATCCATTTTTCTCAATCACTAAAGAGATTTTCACCAATTGGGCTTTAACATATAGGCAGAAAAGCCTATTTTTTCCCATTCTGAGAGAAAGAGTCTTTAAAATATGTGTAAGTTTATTACTTTCAAACAAATTTATGCAAACATACAATTGGAAATCAGTTACTTAATATAAATCTTAATTTCATAGAAAGGAGAACATAGTAATAATTAATCATAACGATTCAATTTTAACATAACCCAATCTTTTCAAATGGCGATATTTTTGCACCCAAAGACTACGTAATAATGTTTCTTGGCTTTCATTTCGCCATATAACCAAACTATCGCAATTAAAAGAATCTTTAAAACTTTTGTTAAAATGTAAAATAATCCGCTAACTAAATTAGGCGAATCTATAAACAGCACAAAAACTTCAATCAGTTTGTCTATGTGCACAATTTCAAACACTGACCAAGTTTTACTACTTATTTCGGAAGAAAATATTTAGCATCATTTTATGGTCACCAAAAATATCGCAGTATTTGGCGACAATATCTCTTTGACTAAAATTTAATTAGTAACAGACAGTTTTACAAAGTAGGGAGGGGTAGCATTATCCAAGGTATCCCAAAACAATTACCACAAATTTGGTAACATTTAAAATCGCAGCAAAGACCCACAATAGTTGAAATTTTCCCGAAATAACTAAAACAAGCATAAGGGGATTACGGGCAGTTACATTTTTTAAAACTGTTTGTATTTTAATAGAAATATTGAAAAAGTTTTAGACTATATTCAAAAAAAGAAAGAAAGAAATATTAACTGATAAATTTTTTTAAACAAGTGAAATTTCATATTTAGGAAACTTATCAAATTTTTATATGCTTAAATGTTGTGCTTTCATTTCTAATTGAATACTATTTTGCTCTTGATACTTATTCTATTTTACTTTTATAGGTAAGGAAAAGCTTGATTTTTAATCACGTCAACACAGTGTGTTTTGAGTTCTTTCAGTTAAAACAGAAAACGAATGAAAGTAGCGATTGTTTCTCACAATTATTACTGACCCATGCAATGCCGGGTATTTTTGCTAGTATACAATAAAGCTAATGTAAAATCAGGGTTCATACTCCATTAGGATAAAAAAAATTCCATGACTTTTCCAAGACTTTTTCATGACTTCAATGAAAATTTTCATGACCTCGTTACACACTATTTAATCTCAAACTTGCTCATTTTTGGAAATGAATACTAGCAAAATGTCTGCATGAATGCCACAGCCTCATTGAAGCACTTACTCGTAATGGACAAAATGTAAGTGTACACTTAAAAAACTAAACTATTTTTATTTGTCTTCATCATATAAATTTAAGTAAAGTAAAAATGCAGTGAAACGAATATGATGATGCTTAAATGTCTGATATTTGTTTTATAAACAGGCAGAATGAGATTGAATGGGACAAAGGTTGAATGAGTCATCATTATGTTTCAATAAATTTGCTTCAAAAGTTGCCTTTTAGTGTCAACAGTGCATTTAATCATCTACCTAACTTGACAGTATTTTAGTTCTTTAAAGTAAAGCCATAGTTTAGTTTTTTATGTTTCTAAACCAGATCTTTTTTGATAGAACCATTCAGTAATGAATCAATCTTCCGATTCAAAAGTATACTTGTTTTGTTTACTTATTTGCACATTTTCCAATGCATATAAATTGATAGGTTCAGAAATTCCAGAACATGTTTGATTCCTGACATTGAACGCAGCAGTTGGTCGCATGGATTAGTTTGTTTGGCCGTATGTTGGGCACTACTGTTTTAGAGTATTAGAATTCCTTTTTTTCTGTATTCTTTCATCTGACTAAAGATCTTTATTTTCTAAAACCTCCAACAAATTAAGATAAACTCTGATAAACTTAATAATCAAGTTCTTACGAGTGATGGAATCGAACTCGGATGCAATTGAACTGCTTTTTAAGTGATGTCCAAGCAGTAAAATCACATCGCAAAAAAAAGGTAAGCAGCTGCGAAAGTAGTAGATGCAATGAGATTTCAAAATTCAGATTTGATTTTGGGATCGTTCAATTTTCCACTTTTAATAGCTTTTATGTGCTATACTGTTAAATCACTCAAGATTTCTAACGCTAGCTCCTTTAGTTACTGTTACTTTCTCTTTGTCCAGGACATTTTTCCATGACTTTTCCAGGTCTGAAATTAACTTATATTTTTTCCATGACTTTCCAGGAATTCCATGACCCGTATGAACCCTGTAAAATAGATGATAAAAATGTTTAAAAAATGAAAAATTTGCAGTTACTGCCTACAGAAGAGACATCTAAGCCTGAAAACAACAGTAAGTTATCCTACTGTTGCTTTGAGGTGACGATATTTATAACTGCTGGGCAATTCCATGAAAAGGTCAACCACATGATCAAATTTTCAAAATTAAAATTTGTAAACAAATGAGGTGTCATTTTAAAGGTAAAGAGTTGTATATTTGGAAATGCCTGTCTAAAATTTGATCATTTCAGTTATAAATAAGTTACAGCAGGTTAAAGCAAGGTCAACATCTTGAGTATTTTCAAACCATATTTGGAGACTCTCAAAGAAATTCTGTTTTTTTTCCAAAAAATACATGCTAATATTATGAATTGAGATGAATAACCATTTAAAGATACAGAGTGTTGCTGGTGATGTTGCAAAAATGTATCAAAATATAATTCATTTTGATTTGTAAAAGAATTCCTCTGAGGTACATTAAGTGTTTTACGTCCGACACCAAAATGGGCAGTTAATTACGCTGAGCCAATAATTTTAAAGCTACATACATGTAGTTTTGGGTACAAAGTAAGAATTTCAATCTCTTTGATGTAACCTATTCTCATTTTGTAACAAGTGAATATTTTTTACTAAAATGTAGGTGTCAGACGTAAAATTTTTTTTACGTTTACACCATTTACGTCCGACACTGTCACATTCCTTTAAATAACATATGTTTTCAACAGTGTTTCTCCTTTTTTTGCCTTTAATTTCAAAGTTAAAGTGAAACATGCATAAAAAAAACTTAGTGAATTTATTGTATATACATTTAGGGTTGATAGGGGTAAGTAGGACCCTTTTTGTGAAAAGGTGTGTTGAATGAACGTAATAACAGTTGATTAAGATCAATTTTGGCAAATTTGCCGAAATTATAAGTGTAAAAAGAAATTAGAAACACTAAATGACTGCGTCTAAAGTTGGCTAAGGAAGAACCATTATCAACATTCAACCCATATAAATCTTGATGGTTTTCTTTCATGTAAGTTTCACAAATAACTAATCACCAGCTTTTGTAGCTGAACTATCAATTCCTACTTAGTCGTCATAGTTGTCTTGTATTTCACTAATACAAATATTTCATCAAAGTTGCTTTTGATTTTCAAATCCTCAGTTAGGGGGGGGAGAACTACTTACCCCATAGTGTGGGGACTACTTATAGCAAAATTTTACGGGGTAAGTGGGGCCCCTCCTCTAAAAGTTTTTAATAATATTTTACTCAAAAATTCTGACTGCAGTATGCACTTTAAGTTAAACTGTACATCAATGTTTAATGATCATAAAAAAATAAATGCTAACCGGGAAACACTTCTTTGAAAAATGCTGCTTAAACTCGCCAAAAAAATATTGCTCAGATTTTTTTTTTTTTTTTGACTAAGTTCTCCGACCTAGAAAAAAATTCCACTTAACCCAAATATATGCAAAACTAATCACTATGATGAACCATGATATGATCAATGTAAAAAAGTATAAAAACCATATGGATATTTCAGTTTTTGGGGGGTGACCCACTTACCCCAGTGTCCCATTTCCCCCAATCAACCCTAATTTTGAATTTATTTAGTAAATTTTGTTTCAGTATATGTAACCTATTTTTACATATTTATAACTGTAATCATTGTTTTGTGTTTACATTTAAGAACAATAGTTTACATCCAATATGAACAATTTACGTCCGACACCAAGATAAAAATTTTTAAAATAATTTTATTCCTTATAATATCATTTGAAAACTGTGATATATGTTTCAATCATAAGTGTACTTTATAATTATGCTGTTTTTAAAATTAAAATGTAAGCCAATTCACAGACTTTTAATAATTTTTAAGTGAACCATCAATTTTACTATTTGTGTGTTTACGTCCGACACCAACTCTTTAAATTTTTTTAATTTATACTTTAGGGATCTATTTTGAAAAACTAACATGATTTTTTATTCAGTGGGATGTAGTAAGTATCTTGTAAATAAATTTGATCATTTTGGAACAGTTTATATTTGGTAAATAAAATTAAAACTGAAAAATTTTTCTTCATTTTTTACGTCCGACACCATGGAATTGCCCTGCTATTAAATGCATCATGAGTTTGACAAGCTTTCATTGTTAATTAACTTACATGTTCATCCACAGAATAGGCCAGTTCTCCATCATCATACAGCACAAACCACCTTCTCTGCCACCTCTGGAAAAATAATAAGAGATTGAAATCAGTATTAAAAGTCCATATATTTATATTCAAAGTAGATAATACAACTTCAATGCATGAAACGCATAAAAAGATAAATTGCAGAATAAAAACCGAAGCTTATACACGTATTCACGCATTTCCACATTCCGGGTGTAAGTTCTTTAAAAAAAAGTAATAAATAAATAAACAAAAAAAATTATTTCAGGTGCATACATTAAAATAAAATAAATCGTTCATAAAGTTAGTTTATAGTTTTTAAAAATTTGCATGGAATTTATTCAAGCGTAAGAATGTTTCACAATCAACAAGGTTGCACTGGATATAAAGAAGTAAATTAATCTTTATTTCACATGCAAAAATAATTTTGATTGAATTTATCAACGTTAATAACGATGCACAACCTTTTATTAAGCAGTTACTCAAATTCATATGCGGCTGGTGCACCAAAGAGAGAGGTCAAATGAAGTGTAGGGGTTAGGGGGCGTGGCCCCAAGAGCTGCTTTTTTTCCCCTTTTTCTTTTTGTAAAATTTGGCTAGATTAATGGCTTTTAATGCTACTGATTTAATGACTTCAAAAACTAGAGTATGCCACCAAAAAATGGGACGGATGGTCACCACCAACTCCCCCCCCCCTTTATAGTTAAAAGTTCATTTATTTGGAACTTTTAGTTTTTCTTTAGTGAAATAACTCAATTGACCCTATAATTTTAAATTTTCACTTTTATTAATGACATTTTTTCAATCAGTCACTAATAAAAGTGAGAGGGCAAGGCCATTTTACTTTTGGAAGTAAGGGGGCAGTTGCCCTCCCCCCAACCCGTACTAGCCGCCAATGCTCAAAAAAGGGTGTGACCACTATGCTCCTGGTGCTCTAGTAGAGTAGACATTTAATGAGCGGTTCCTTTATTTATTTTGTCATAAAGGGTAAAAACCATTTTCAATAAAGAGCAAAAGTTTTATTTTAGAACTTTGTTTACTTATTTATTCAGTCAATTACTTATAGCTTTTTTATTAAGAAAAATAAATAATTTAGTGAATTTCTATAATTTACTATTTCGGAGTGAGGGAAAAAACATACAAGCTCAAATTTAATGCAAAATAATCTGGTATAGCGCAAAAGAAAAAAAAGAAGAAAGCAAGAAAAGAAATTTCTTGTCAGTTTCCAAGGAATTCCTACGTGTAACTTAACTGTGCGTCCCTCCTATCACATGAACTAGAAAAATCAATTTCCAAAGCCTCAACTTCAAGATAGGAAACTATTTTTGGGCTTTAGCCTAAGAGCAGATATTTGTTTCTTTATGGTAACCTTTCTAAGATAAGCAATCGCGACGAAAAACAATATTTGAAAAGTATTTCATATTCAACCATATCTTTTTAAATAACTGATTTGCAAACAAAACAAATTTCTGTTATTCCAGCTGCAGAGAGGCACATCCATCACCTCACATCCAATTACGAAAGCCAGAGCAAACATATCAAGTCCAAGCCTCAAACGTAAACACAAGCCATCCGGTTTTCTAATTCCTTTCACTGAGAGCAAAAAATTTACCCCCCCCCCCTCCCCAGCCGAGAAAAAATGCTTCTTCCTGTATCTCCCAAGTGATAACATATCTGGGTTCTGGCAGGGAGCAGAAGAGCTCCTGATAATCTTATTTATTTCTGGACTAAAAAAAACACTAACGTTTTCCAGTCGCAAAGAAATTTTTGATTGAGTTTTTTCAACGACGAAAAAATTCCTATGTAAATCAAGGACGGATCCAGAAATTTTTCAAAGGAGGGGGCGATTGATTTTGATTACTTTCTCTTTACTATGTGTATACTGATTTAAAAATATTGATCACAAGGGTTTTGGATTTACATTCCGAAACAGTTCCCGGATAGGGTCCCAAACCCGGACCTGCCTTCTCCCAACATCAATGAAACTCATCTAAAGTTTGTGTTTTTGAACTTCATTTTCGAAAAATTACAGGTGGCGAAGCCCGTCATGGGAGTGGCGATCTCCCCCATCGCCCATCCCTTGTATCCGCTCCTGATGTAAATCATATCAATACGAAATCAATTATAACTATGTCATCATCAAAAAAATCAAACTAAAAATAAAAATAAAAAAACCCTGAGAGCCGAGTTCAAAAATTATTAGTGGATCAATTCAAATAATTAAAATAATTTCAATCAAAATAATAATTATCAAAAAATACAGTCTACTCTCGATGACTTGAAGTCACAAGGGATCGGCTAAAACGTTTGAGTTATTGGTAGTTCGAGTTATGGGAAGTTTCTACAATAGTCTCAAGAGTTTGAGACCCGACGAAAACGTCAAGATAAAGGAATATTCGAGTTGTAAACTTCGAGTTATCGAGATTCGACTGTAATTTCAAAAATTAGGGGGAGGGGACAGCATCACATATCCGTAGCTGCCAAAATTGAACGGTGAAAATTAGAGAGGCTTATGCGTAAAATTAAGGAGACTACGAATTAATAAAATTAGCAACAAATGGTTGAGTGTTGGATGTTCAAAATACTAACAAGGGATTTCATAAATAAAGCCTGAATAGGATCCCAAGTTCGGCGTTTGAAAGTTCGGCAGGACTCAAAATGTAGAAATTGATATGATGCTTTTTTAAACGTTAAATAAATAAATAACAGAAGGCTTTTTCTTTCCCTTTCTTTCTCTTATTCGCTCTTTTCTCTTAAAGTGATGATAATAAACAATCCTTGCAGTAGATAAGAAGTTCAGAGAAAAACCGGGAACGTTTTACCACATTTCTTTGGGGGAATAAAAGTTTTAAACAAGAAGTTTCGTCTAAAACTAAACGAGCTTACTTTCCCGTATACCCATATCTACTTTCTAATATCTGATCAATATTCTCAAAAATAGCTAAAATCGTAAATTGTCTCAAGCAAAATTTTTTAATATTTTAAGCTGATTTCTAAGAATAAAATATGCTTTACTCATCTAAAACATTAGATGCGTAAAAAATAAGTAAGTAAATAAACGAACAAATAAAATAGCAGCACCAAGGAAACAAAGCAGCTAATATACTTTTTTCTATTTCAAAAAGAAAAAGATAATATATTTTTTAAATGAATTAACGTACTTTTCAAAATAAATAAAAACAATAAAATGTCCATTTAAAGAAATAATTTTAATTGTCAAAAAAACGTCTGCGCATATCTTTATGTAGAAACATAAAGGACTTCGAGTTTATCCGCCGAAAACTGAATCCATATATTAAAACTTTAGAGTGCAAATAAAACAAGTCACATTAACAATAATTATTTCACAGTTAAAACCATGGCTGCGAAGTCGGAGTCAATCTCATTTCGGGATAAAAGAGTCAGATTCGGGAGCCGAAGGTATTTAATTCAAAGACTCGGAGTTGGAATCGGTCATTTATTTCCATTCGAGTCCGCAACACTGATAATGTTTGCGGAGTCCGTCATTTTCCCTCCGTGTATAAATTTTTGCCAAAGTTACGAAGTCGGGGTGTCGGAGTCAGGTGCCCTTGACTTTAAAAATACTCGAAGTCGGGAGTATGTCGTCAAGAGCTATTTCCAACAAGACGCGTTTGAAGTAAATCCGCCTTCATGTGCGGAATCTACAGTGACTTTCAGTTTCCTCGTGGGCGCTAATGTTAAGGGATTTGAACTGTTCGAAATTGAACGGAAAATTGTTCAAATCAAAAAGATATTTTATATACAAGTTTTTCATCAAAAGGTTTTTCTTACAAAGTTTGTTTGAAGTAAATTCGCCTCACAGTTCGGAATTGCCTTGAATTTCCCCGTAGGCGCTAATGTTAAGTTTTTTGAACTGTTCAAAATTAAACAAAAAATAGTTCAAATCAAAAAGTGAAACATGGGAATGAGGTGTCATCGCCGAGATCTTTCCAAAAAAAAAAAGTTTGTTCGAATCGGACTATTCATTCAAAAGTTATTGGTGGGGGGGGGGGGGGGGACGACAGACAGACCGACAGACATTTTCCCCCATCTCAATACCCTACTTTCCAATTTTTTAAATTTTCGATATTTATTTAATTATTTTATTTATTTTTTACTTTTTTTTTGTTTTGTTTTTCGCGATATTTTTAAGATGCATTAAGCCTTCTTTCATGCTTTTTTCTTCTTTCTCTGACTTTTACTGAGAAAGTAGGTTAAAAAAGAAGGAAAATAAAATTAACATTGCTTTAAAAAATATTGAACATGTGAATTTTTTTACACTGGTATAGGGAAAATGTTTCGTTTTTTTCGATTGAAATCTTTTTACTGTAGGTATTTTTCTCAAAATTCTTAAATTGAAAAATCCCTTTTCTTTGGGAAATTCCGTTGCAACAAATTTCGGGAGTCTCCCGAACGAATCAGAAGCATTGCAGTTATGCATATTCTATAGAAAAGAACCAAAATCAAGCCCACTTACGTAAACCTATTGACTTCTCAGAGCCAGGTGGTCAGTGGACCCATTCTGAGCCCTCTAAATGACGAGGCTGAGCCCTGACTCTGCAATTTAAATTTTCTATTTTACAGTACTGTACTTAAATGTTAGACAGAAAAAGTTGACGATGATGTGAGAATGACAAAACGGAAAATATTTTTTTGTTGAATTTAATAATATCTATTTGATATCCTGTTGTTCGAGTTGAATATTTTTTTCGAATGTAAAACAAGTCAATGAAATATAATAACATTCAAAAACATTTATTGAAACAAGTAAAGCTGAAAAATTACAAAGTCTAAAATGGTTTTTTCATGGATGATTCTGACTACATTTACTGAAACAAGAAAAAGCTGAAAAGCTCAGTTCATTTTGTAAAAACACAGAGGAAAAAAAAAACACACGTAAAAAAGGTTTTTTTTTTTTTTTTTTATTATTATTATTTACTAGCAAACATACCCTGCGTTGCCTGTGTCAGTAATAGTATTGAGAAACGATTTATGCTTTCCTTTATTTATTTTTAACTGTGCCCCGTGGTTTCCCCCGCGTTTATAAGACAACAATGTATTAAAAAATTATTTTAAGTGCATCTTGCTATGATACATATATCTACACTAATAATATAAAGCTGAAGAGTTTGTTTGCTTGAACGGTAAAACGCTGGGGCCAGCCCCTGTCTCGGGTTCGAATCCGGCTGCGGGCGAGAAGATTTTCAACATTTATTACCCGGGCTCATTCAAAAATTAATTAATTTATAATTCAACGGCGGCTTTCAATTATTTTTTATTGAAATTTTTTATCCCCAATTTCTTATTTAACAGATGTGGATAAGGGTGTGTAATTATGTACTCTATATGTATCATTATATATGTATCATAGCGTGATGTACTTAAAATAGTTTTTTAATGCATTGTTGTCTCATAAACGCGGGTGAAACCGCGGAGCACAGCTAAAAATAAATAAAGGTAAGCATAAATTGTTTCTCAATATTATTACTGACTCAGGCAACGCTGGGTATGTTTGCTAGTATCAAATATAACAGTATCGGGCCGTTATATCGTGTCACGTTAAGGGATTATATCATTGCACTCATTTTTATGTATCGCACATCTCCTATGTTCCAAAAGAATAAGGAGAAAGAAAATAATCACTGAACACACTGCGTAAAACCAATTCTAAAAATGGCTCCGGATTAAAAAAAAAGTTCGACGGAGCAGTGCTGTAACTTATCTTCTGCATTTTACCTCGTCCTCCCATTGTAGGACTTCAGTTCACAAATTCATCCGATAGAATCCCTGTAAATGGGTTTACTTTACAGCCGTCCTTCCTGATGCAGAGAAAGTACCGTTCCAGCAACTTTAGAGATTTTAGCATTTAGGGTCATTTTGACAAGAAAAAAAAAACATAAACAGTTATTTTTTTTTTTTAAATTTCAACACTATTAGATCGCTTTGTTTTTTGAGCAACAAAATCTACCTAATCAGTAACATTAATAATCGCTTGTAAAGAAATTATCTCGCAGTTAATACTTGAAAAGTAAAAAAAAAAAAAAGTCTGTAAAATCACCGGGGAAAAAAGTTATAAGCATTTTTAAGCCTAATGGAATAACAAAATCAAATCGGAAAATTTATTATTTGCCAACGAGCTCAATTTGAAATTAGCGTGGATAAACACATTGAGAAGAAGACCTGTTGCCATTTTTTTCTTAATAATTAAAATGCTAGCTTTTGCATTGAGGTAAAATTTTCTCCCCTTTTTTTTCGTACTGCCAGCAGAAGGTAATCAAACTATTTTAGTTGAATAAGTAAAGGGTTGTATTTCATTTATTCGGGACTTTTTGATTCGCCATTAACGAAATTTAAGAATCATTATTTTGACGGGAAGTTTTACAGTACTTATTTTCGTATTATCTAAGCTTAACTGTGACTTGACAACATTTATTTAGAGGTAGACCGTGCAAAGTCGGGCAACGCTGCTAGTATGATATGTATAGCGTAAAAAATTACACACCCTTATCCACATCGATGTTTTCCGTTAAATAAGAAAATCGGGGAAAAAAAAAAAAACCATTTTCAGTAAAAAAAAAAAAATAACTGAAAGTCGTTGAATTATAAATTAAATTATTTTTTGAATGAGCCGGGCAATAAATGCTGAAAACCTTCCCGCCCGCAGCTAGGTTCGAACCCCGAGACCCTAGGATTACTAGCCCCGCGCTTTATCAACTGAGCTAAACGGCCAACAAAAGTTCGAGCTATTGATGCAACAAAAAATGCATCATGATTATTATAGATTTAGTTTTAATTTATTAATGCTCCCCTCCTATTAGTCAAAGCTGGATGTTATATAGCCTATAGCCTTCCTCAATAATGGACTAGTCAAAACAAAAATATTTTTTTAATTCGAACCAGTAGTTCCCGACATTATCGCGTTCAAACAAACAAAACTCTTTAGCTTTATATTATCAGTATATATTTTAATTATTGTTTTAGTTTAAGAGTTATAAGATAAAATTGCTTAACACATACAATTTATTTCAAATAAAAATTAGAAATTTATATTTTCAATAGTATCGATGTTTACTCGCGCCAACTTATGGTTTTTTTTCAAGGAAAATAAGGGGGGGGGGGTGAGGGGCGATAGATGTCAGTCAACCTCTAAATTGTTTCAAAAAGGTTGAGAACCACTGCTCTTAAAGGCCTAAAAAAGGCCCTTCATTTATTATTATGACCACATTTATTGAAACAAGTAAAGCTGAAAAGCTTCTGAAAAAAAATGGAAAATAACAGCATCGGGGGTCATCAAAAAGATCGACTAAAAACAAAAATGGTTTCTTGAGAAAACAATGTTTTACAATACAAATTTTTTATAAAAGAAAAGTAAAACTTTAATTCACAAACCGTTCGAATTAACTTTTTAACGCATCTTTAAACTCTGATACAGTGCAACAAAAGGATATAATAACTAAGCGAAAAACAAATATTTACTAATAATAAAGCTGAAAGTCTGGATCTCTGTTACGACGCCACTAGCGCCTAGACCCCGTTCGCGCCCGATTTTCATGAAATTTGGCACAAAATTAGTTTGTTGCATAGGAGTGAGCCACCTTGAAGCGGTTTTTCGAAAAATTCGATTTTGTTTCTTTTTTCTATTCCAATTCTAAGCTTATTTTACCCAGCAAATTATCACAACGTGGACGAGTAAAATTATCACAACATGGATAAGCAAATTACCACGACGTGGACGAGCAAATTACCAAAACATGGGCGAGCAATGAACATAGCATAATTGGTGAGAAAATTCGTCATCCATTATTTTGTAAATATACAGAAGAACCAAATAGACCTTTTAATTTCTTACTACGGGCAAAGCCGTGCGGGTACCGCTACTAAAGAAATAAACTAAAAACTGGGAGAGAACCCAATCACAACGATATACAAAGCGGGTGGATTTTACTATGCGCTAATTTACGAATATTACACAATCACCGAAAAGTTAACAACGTTTCCATCTCAAAAAAGTTGACATTTTTTCTCCCAATCTAAATGATAGCATACGACGCACCCAATAAAGGTCAAAAAAACGGAGGACGATGAAGATAACAACAACCTGTAATTTAACAGTCATTATTTTGTCGTTAGGGCCGATCTGCTTTCTTTTAGCTGTAAGGTGAGGCGGTTCTCAAGCCCGCCATATTGTTCTCTGTCTGTAGAGATGAAATTGCCTTCTTTCCACCATTCTGTGCCATTGTGTTTCAACAAATTCAGAAGAAATAGATCGACTCATATCTTTCAGCACTCATTTGAAGTTCTATCGGAACGAGTTCTTTAGTTAGAAGTCTTCATTAAGACTCGAAAATCGCCAGTAAAGATATGACGAGTGAAAATTGCTTCTATATTTGAACGATGCAATTGCCTGTTTAGTAATATTTTGCCTAGTTGAAATTTAAAACCCTAACTCCAGTGGATCACCCTAAACTCCAGTAGACAGCGTTCATTGATGATCACTTTTTAGTTTCTTCATTCCCCTGAAATGACAGTCTTCCAGTCAAAACAGTTAAGTTACCGGATCCAGTTTCATCTCGTGTCAAAATAAGCATTTCCCTGCACGTTAAACATTAGCAAAAAATATTATCAAATGATCATGTCGTGGAGCGAATTTCATTGCTGATGAAGTCCGCGTTACTCGATCATTCGCTATTATATATACGAGGATTTGGGGGAATGGAAGCTTGGCAATGATTTCAATGATATAAAAAAAGGTCTTTCAGAGATAATTGTGACCACAGAGTAAAAATAAGAACTAGAGCACGCCTTATATTATTTTGACCGTCTATCTCAACATGAAAGTGGTTTTGACATCTATCGTTTGGCAGGCGGAACGGTCTAACTTTCAGCCAAGTGCGCAAACTTTAATTGAACGTGGTAAATTAATTTTACCATAATGTGGCGAAAAGAACCCCAAAGACAGAGTCCGACTCTTATTCGACACTACATTTATATCCGACAACGACACCAAGTTTCTACGTACTCTAGTAGTGTTTATATCCTCATATATATATACTATATATATATATATATAATATATATATATATATATTTATATATATATATATATATATTTATATATATATATATAATATATATATATATATATATATAATAGCGAATGATCGAGTAACGCTGACGTTCATTAACAATGGAACTCGCGCCACGGGATGATAATTTAATAATATTTTTTGGTAATATTTGACATGTAGGAAAAGGCTTCATTTTGACAGGACTTGAATCCG